>NC_079134.1:152989353-153290347 GCF_945859705.1 Episyrphus balteatus
ATTCAGAAATTGAGTTCAGGAAAAGAAGTTTGGACAGTCTAGTGCCCAGAAGCCTGTTTCTATCCTGGGTGATGGTTGCCCCAGCCTCCGAAAACAAACGTTCTGTTGGAACAGACGTAACTTCGATAGGAAGATATACCATTTGAACCAGTGCAAGTTTTGGAAAAAGAGTTTTCATATCTTGCCAAAACAAAATTGCGTCACTTTTAATTGGTGCACAGGAGATGAGAGGTACATTTCTACTTCTGTTTCACTCATAGTTGTATTGATTGTCGTTGAAGACGATTTATTTTGTATGTTTTATGAGTTATTTTTGATATTTCCATATATCAAAATCCTAATCATCTGCATCTCTCTCAGACAAAACTTTGAAGCTTTGAACACTAGACAAAAAAGATTGAGTTTGAGAGTTTAAGTTCTGTTATTATGCAAAAAAAGAAAAACGAGTAACAAAATGAACGATGTCGATGTTTTGCAAATTTAGCGTCGATGTATCGGCGATGTATCGGCTTGAGAAACATCGATGTATACATCGATGTTTTTCGCAAAAACATCGATGTTTTGAAAACATCGATGTATCGTTTGCATCCCTACCTGTGCGAAAACATGAGACAATTTTCAACTATATCTCTTCCTCTGTGCCACGTAGTTCTATGTTATAATGTTCTTCCGTTGTTCTTTCTATTCATTGCTATTCTGTGCCGTATTAATGTCTTGTGTTGTAGCAGCCAATGGACTAAGTTTCTAGCGCTGAAGTGTTTCTAGTCCGCTAGATTTATCTTCGGATCAGTGCCGGTTTAAGCACTACCGGCGCCCCTGGGCAAAATTGCAAGTGGCGCCTCTCAAAAAAAATTTCATTAAAAAAATTTTTTTAAATCACGAAAAAAAGCAATAGCAGATTATGTCTTACCTCTGTAATGCATTTATTAACAATGTGCAGTTTATTAGAGTACATAAGGTTAACTTAAAAAAAATTAAATATTTATGTCATTTAGGCTCAATTGACAATTTTACCTTTATCTCTGACTTTTTTGTTTAAACACATTTAAAGAGTAGGTACAGTTGGTTTTATTTGAACAATATTTTTTCAAAAACTTTTTCAACTAAGTACATTAATGTCGTTTTCGATTGGAATCACTCAATGATTCACTCATTTTGAAATCCAATACAAAAATTCGAATCGCTTCCACCCAATTCAGAAATTTAATATCTGTATTGGTGAAAAATAAAATAATTTTTTGTTTTTTTCACTAGGAGAACAAAAAAGTTGCAGCAGGCTTCTGAATGATTCCGGACGCCAATCGAAAACGACATAATTTATAAGTATTAGGTTTGCTCCTTGTGAGCTCTAGGGCACTCTGGGTCTCTCCGAATTCGTTGTCAAGCGTTTTTTGTAGCTCCTTTTTCAACCAGAGTTATTTCCTTCTCGATGTTCGCTGAAGAAACTAAAGCTCTGAGGTGTTCGATGAAAAATGAAAACCCGAAAAACTCTGATTTTTTTGACAGTTAATTGACATGACTCAGAGTGCCCTGGAGGGGGGGACAACGAACAGACCTATTTTTTTATTCTCACACACAAACGTAGTTTTTATGAGAAATGCAGAAGCTGTCAATTTTTGGCTGGGTTTTGGGTTTTTGGTTTTCGGGATTTTGGTTTTTCTGGATTTTGGGGTTTCGGGTTTTTGGGTTTTCAGGATTTAGGGTTTTCTGGAAATTACCAGCTATGATTTAGTGATTTATTTATAGGGGCGCCTTTGCAAAAATTAATTGGTTGGAGGAATATTAGGATTGCTTTAGTCTTTCAAAAGAAATTGGGGCGCCTTGTTCTTCAAAGATGAACGAAGATTTTGGACACCATTGTCCTTCCGGAAGCCAAACAAACTAACCCAAAATTGGGGGGCACCTTCATTCTTCAAAAAGTTTAGGACAAACAATACGAGCGCCGTTGAAAATATAAAATAGAAAAAAAATTGGGGCGCCTTGTGAAAGTAAAAACAAATAAAACATCAATTCTTGCGCCCCTGGGCGACGGCCCAGGCTGCCCCCCCCCTAAAACCGACCCTGCTTCGGATTAGATTAGATGTTGGTAAATGTAAATATTTTATTTTGATTCCCCCTCAAAGTGTCCTCTCAAAGTCTTAAGTCAGGAACCGGACGTGCTTAAGTCTGACTATAATTTAAAAATTTTTATTTTTGGACAGTTTTTCATGATGAAAATTCATGTTCAAATAAATTGAAATTCACCTTAAATTTAACAGATTTTTTTAACCAGGGATTCCACTTATTTTAAGCGGAAATCCAACTGTTTTAAGCGCACATCATCTTATTTTAAAATGCAAACTGTAGTAACATCCACTGATTAGTTAGAGTTTATTTTTTACACTGTCTTGGAAACAATTAAAACTAATAAATCTTCAAATTGCAGACGTTCAATCTTATTTGATTAAGAATACGTACCTATTTCCCAAGTCATATTCTTTTGTTAAAATTTAGTTTAGTTTAGTTTTATTTCGATTAAATGCTTACACATTAAGACTTAAATTATCTTATAGCAAGTGAAGCTTAAAAATTTGATTGAGTTGAGCTACAGAACATAATATACGTTTATGACAATATAACAGTATACAAATATAATAAATTAAAAATTACAAAAAATAAAAGCAAAATTGAAAAAATATTAAACAATTATAATTTATAACAATAATAATAATAATTTTCAAAAATGTATAAGTTTTTAAGTTTTTTAACATACATCTCCATTTATGTTTTTTTTTTTTTTTTTATTAATATAAGAAAGAAGAAGAAAAAAAATATATTAATTAGAGTAGTGAGCCTTAAGTTCGATCCTGAATCTCTCAGTCCCGCCGCACCTCCGTATTTGCCCTGGTAGAGAATTCCATAGGCGAATAGAGCTAACTAGGAATTGTCGCTCAGATGTTAAGCATGTAAATCGTGGATAAATGAGTTGATGAGATCTGCTAGAGGATCCAAAGCGTAGCTTATCAAACAAATAACTAGGTTGACGAGTTTCAATCACATTCGAAAGTAAAACCAATGCCCTATAGGCAAGGAGGTGATCAAATGGCATATTTAAAAATAACTTCGAATAGTTTGAAACACGATCAAATCGTCTCAGATTAAACACATAACGCACGGTATTATTGAACGCAACATTAAGTTTTCTCTTGCTAGATGCATCGCAATTTCTAAAAACTTCACAACCGTAAGAAAGAATGGGAAGTATGAGCGTTTTTGCCAGCAACATACGTATTTTTTGTGGAGTGTAATTATGAGACATCCAAAGTTTCCTTAAAACACCATAAACTTTGCCAATTGTAGAATTAATGTGGTCATTCCATGTAAGGGTTCTATTAAACACTATTCCTAAATTTTTTGCTTTTTCAACATAGTTTATTTTTGAACCTTTAAGATTAATGTCAGGAAAGTAGGAAAGATCCAACACCTTTTTGCTAATAACCAAGCATTTTGTTTTTAAAGGGTTCAAAAACAATCCATTTTCTTCAGACCAGGTCGAAATACTATCCAAATCGTTATTTATTGCATGCGCACCATCTTCAATCATACCTAAAGGACAACTTTTATAAAGTTGGACATCGTCAGCATACATGTGGACAGAAGATAACACTTTAGAAGGAAGTTCATTCACATACATCGAGAATAAAATTGGCCCCAGAATTGAACCCTGGGGGACTCCCCTAGTGGTGCAAAGAAAATCAGATGTACTGTTCTTCACTGAAACCGCTTGCTTTCGATGATATAGATAAGATGACATAAGAGTTACAGCTGAATTCGAGAAACTAAACAGAGATGATAGTTTGTTACACATCTTAGTATGGTCAACAGTGTCAAATGCTTTTGAGAAGTCGAGAAGAACCAAAAATGTTACCTTATCTTCATCCATCGACTCTCTTATGTCATCTACTACACTGATTGTAGTAGTTATACAACTGTGGAGTTTACGAAACCCAGATTGCATTGGAGTCAACAAACAGTTTGAACGCAGATGTGAATTTATTTGCCTCTGTAATATTCGCTCAAAAACCTTTGAAAGAAAGGGCAGAATTGAAACCGGTCTGTAATCATTGCTATTATGTTTCTTAAAAGGTAGTATCTTAGCGATTTTCCATTGGGACGGGTAGCAGCTAGATGTTATTATATTATTGAAAACATGAACTAAAAATGGAAGAATAACTGGTAAAATTATTTTTACAAATTTAGGATGAACTTCATCAAAGCCTACTGCATTTGATTTAATAGATATCAAAGAAGAAACAATTTCAACATCATCTACACATTCAAACTCAAATCTTGGAACAGCGGAGTTAACTAGAGGCAAGTCTGTCGTATCTACACTTACAGTAGGTAAAGTAGAATTAGTAAATTTTTGATTGAGTGCATTTAAGTCCAGGTTTTCATCGGGGATAGAATTTTGTTTTCCAATTCCTATATCATTTAAGTTTTTCCAGAGCTGGCGACCTTGAAGCGATGGACTTAACTTGTTGCTATAAAATATTTTTTTAGATGTTTTTATTTTTTGTACAACATTATTACGTAAAGATCGAAACAACTGTAAGTGACTGTTTAACCGATACCGCTTCCAAAGTTTATAGGCTTTATTACGTTGCTCCATAAGAAGTCGAATTTCGGTTGTAAACCATGGGTGAAGTCCATATTTTATAATTTTAGTTTTAATTGGTACATGTGCATTAAAAAGAGAGCGTATATTCGTGTTGAGGAAGTTTACTTGATCATTAGTCGATGACATGTATAACACACGGTCCCATTCGACATTTCGAGTATCTATTTCCAATTGACTGTAATCAATTGCATTGAAATTTCTAAATTGGAAACTTGGAACTGAATAGTTAACCGAGAAATTGTATGTCAGAAAAAGAAGATCATGTTTAGAAAATCCGGGAGCTGTTAATTGATTATAAAAAAGTACGTCATTGCAGTTACTAACAAAAAAGACATCTAATAGAGATTTTCAATGCGAAAATAAGAAAGAATTCGAAAAGTTTCTCACTCCTACAAAAAAATAAAATGCACGACTGGGTCGAACGAACTCTCAAGTAGCACAAAAGTCTAAAATACACCAAAATATTTGGTGTATTTTTTGCACTTTCGTGATATACATTTTAAATATAAAAAATACACCATTTTCTCGTATATAATAAACTCCGGTGGTTAAAAAAATATACCGATTTTGGTGTATAAATGGCACTAGTGGTATATTAAATGATCTGGTTTTTGGTGAATATTATCCCTTTGAAATTGAAAAATACACTATAAATCTACGGATAAAATACACCATTTAAATTATTCTGATTTAAAATTTGAACCAAAGTTTATTTTTTAACTCAAACAGTTTGATGAATTCTAATTCACACCATTTCATATGAAATAAATGAAAATGAATTTTTATTCACTTTCATAATATTGCCATAAGAAACTAATGGTTAAATACGAATTTGTTTGCCTAATTTAAAAACGAAACACATTCTGTCTACTAATTTTAGATACTACCCCCTCTAAAAATCGAGCGCCTCAAAAATGTCAGTGAATTAATGATTTTTTTTGTTCGATTTTAAAAATCAGTTTTTCAAAAATTATAATTTTTTTGTTGTTTTTACATTTTTTTAGAAGAGTTCTTTTAAAATATAATATACCACATCGAAAAAACTAAATTGCGGGATAATTAGGTCGATAAATATACTATTATAAAAAAATAATTAATTGCTGTCAACTTTTTTTAAATGGCGGCCACTGAAAAATATGGCGTCTCCCACTTATGCATTCTGGTGAATTTTATGTCCACAGGGTGTGCTTCGTACACCAAAGAGAGTGTACAAAATATACCGTTTTGGTTGATTTCAGAATCGAATAATTTTATACAATATTAATGGTATATTATAAAAACAACTGAATATCGGTGTACTTTTTGCACGGAATCTTAAAAAAATATTGAAATTTTTTACAGAAAAGACAGTAGTATAATTTTTATACCACTAATTTTGAGAAATACACCATTTTTTTTCAATTTCCTCAATTTTACACCAAAATTAATGAATTTACACCAATTTATACACCAGTGTGCTACTTGAGCTGGCTCTTAGAGTTAAGGTTGCTTAAATTTTTAACACTTTTTATATAGAAATTTGGAAAAACAAAATAAAATTCGTTTAAAAAAAAAATAAAATAAAATCTGAAATCAAATTGCCCTCCAAAACAAGTATGCAGTTTTGATTGATATATTCAGATGCATTTTTAGAAAAAAAATTTCAAAATCGTTAGAGCCGTTTTTTAAAAAAACTAATTTTTTATAAATAATTTTTTGGAAAAAAAGTTTTAAAATAAAATTGGTATGCCATTTTGTAGAAATCAGTAATCAACATCTAAAAACAAAATTTCAAAAAAATTCAATGTCCCGTTTTCGAAAATTTGATTTTTCAAAAAAAAAAATTTTCAAAATTTTTTGAAAAATCCAAAGATTATTTTTTTGAAAATTTTATTTTTGGTTTATATTTAAATCATATAAATGCTTCTTTACAAAAAGTTTCGTAGAAATCGATTAAGCATTTTCGGAGATAATCGGATTTGAAAAAAAACGGTTCTATGGCAGGTACCGTTAATAATGATTTTCAAAAAAAAATTTTCACAAAAAATAGAACTTAGCTTAAAACTAACATTTGAATTTTTTAAACAAAATCGTTATAGCCGTTTTCGAGATATTTCAATTTTACTAAAATCGGTATATGACAAGTACCTACCGTTATTTTTTTTCCAAAAAAATTAATTCCAAAAATTCCTCTGGAGAGTCGCCCAATAACGCTACATACCAAGTTTGACATTAATCGGTCCATCCGTTTAGGGTGTAGCTCCTTATACAGACAGACAGACGGATTTCCGGGACCCACTTTTTTGGCATTGTCTACCATCGTAATGTCATGGAAAAATGTTATCTCAACTTTTTTTTTTGTACGAATGCATAACATGATACATATATAGTACCTATATCGCAAGTAATAGTCAAGTCTAAGAATGCCATTTAAGTGATTGCATTCAAAAACAAGTTCCTCGCATTTTCATTTCCTTAAAATTTAAAACATTTTAATGCCGCGAAGATATGTGCACTGACTTTTATAGTCACACTTTCCATGCAGAGTTTCTACATGCACATGTTGGCTCGCATGTGATTTGAATATTACGTACAGTGTTAATGACAATCTGTTGGTAAATATTTTGAAAACTCGTGTAACACTTACATAAAGATATAAATTTGTTAACCTTAAATTAAAGAGCAAGGTTATTTGTATAAAATATATTCTTGAGTTAAAAATGCTACATTTTCTTTCATTTTTAAATTGTTTCCTTTTTCTTAAATATATCAAGGAACTGTTTATCATTTTATTATTATTTATTCACCTTAAAGCACAAGAAGACATGTAACTCAATTACAGAATATGTCTTGAAATTGACAAAGAAATTTACGGCTCAATTACTTATGGTACACACACACATCAACCCTCTACCATTTCAATCTCATGATTCAACACTTTTATCCAAACAACCCTGATATCTATTTATTATTTATCCTGCCATATTGTGTGACAGCATAGAAATATATGAATCTGCATCACACCAATACCAACAATATGTCATTGTTTATTATTTATTCAGAAATATCATCAAATTCTCTAAAATAAGACACAACAATATGTAAATAATTCCTTTCTCAAATAATAATCTGAAAGCATTGGAAAGGATTTATATTTTATGCTTTAATAACAATAACAACAACAACAAAAACTATTTATGAAGGATGAAGTTTTCCAAAGAAACTTGTGCGGTTTTGTGTTTTTGTTTTTGAAGATTAAGAAGTTGACGAAGGAATCTCTTTCAATTCGAGGATCAAAAGACCAAGGATACTGTCAAAATAGGCAGAAAGAAGCAATTTTGCAGAGGTATTATAACTTTTTTGTTTGTGTTATACTCATTCAACAAAAAAGTATGTGTGTTATACTACTTATGCCAATGAAATAAAGTTTGTATTTATTGTCCAAAATGGTCACTTTTGTCAATAGGACTAGTTTATTATTTGTTTGGGATAGTATTATGTCTATAAGTTGTGGATTTTTGTGTAAGTATTTATTTTAATCTTGAGGCAGATTAAGTGTTTACCTTCAGAGGATATACATAATATAAATATTCTTTGACAAAGAAGGAAAATTGTTTTTCCGCCTGTCTTAAGCAATTTATCGAGTGATTGATTCAGGTGTTACATCAAAAAAAAAAGATTTTTGTTTTGATACATGAACATGAACATGAACACGGTTTGCTAGTACACTGAAAATAATAAATTTCGTAAAATTACGAAAATCGTTTCATACACTACATTTTCGTTGGCCCAACGAAACTTTCGTTGGCTCAACGAAAATATATAATTTTTCGTAATATGAAAACCTTCATCAACTAATGAAAACGTGTCATACACTTTTTCTCAATTTTTAGTGCCAAAAAATCCAATTTAATGAAAAGATGCATCACTTAACGAAAAATTTCATACTCATTTTAATGAATAAAAATAAGAATTTTTTCCTTAATTTATCAAAATTTTAATTAAGTAACGAAAAAATTCATTAACTTATGAAATTCAACATTAACTAACGAAAATTTGCATCATTTTATGAAAATAAATAATTGGCATATGAAAATTCTTTATAGGCTAATGAAATTTTACATCAATTAACAAAAATAAAAAATGCGAGAAAATGCATACAGAGCACACTTTATTTTCGTTTGTTGTGTGCATTTCTGATAGTCGAAGTCAAAAGTGGGGAGACTTATCACGCGTAATAAATAAAAAAAATATTGTGTTCTAAAAAAGTTGAAAGTAATAAATAAATTCATTAAAAAACAAAAGAAATTATTAAAGTGTTAAAAATCAATAAAAAGGCCAAGAAGTAAGAAAAATAAGTGGTGATTATAATTGCAAACACCCAGGAACCTGATCCTAGCCAAGAGGAATTAAACCATGAGATATTGGAAAGAAAGTAACAATTGATTATTGCTTCCTACATTTTATAAAAAATATTTTTGTTTTTTAAGTATTCTAACTTTTTATTTTGTTTTCTATTTCTTTTTCTTTCAGATTCCAAAGATGTCATCATAAGCTACCTTATGGATGGGTACTTAATTAAAATTAAATGACAATAACCATTCCTGATTGGCATAGGAGAGGACAACAAATACATGAAGGAATATATTTAATTAAATTGTTTATTCCATGTATTAAATATCCCCTCCCATTATTAAAAATAAAAAGTTCAAGTTCAAAATAGCAAATGTTTTTGTTTTTAATGGTAAAAAATGTTCGATCCGCTCCACTTTTTTTGAATTTCAGGTTTTAATTCCAAATTTTAGGGAAGAAAAATGAACGAAAAAGTTCGTAGACTTACGTAAAAATTCGTAGGATTACGAAAATAAAGTAAGTATAATCTACTAAAAGAATAATTAATACAACGAAAAGTTTCGTTAGCTAACGAATATTTTTTCGTAATTTAATTAAAATATTCATAAAATTTACGAAAAAATTCGTTAGCTTACGAAAGTTTACGTTAATTGATGAAAAAATTTCATGAAGTAATGTAAAAATTCATTAATTCTCGTTCGAAAGTTTTTATGAAAAATTTCATTAAAATACGACAGTTTTCGTTAGTTGATGAATTTCTTCGTTAACGTATGAAAGCCATTTCGTTGAGCCAATTAAATTTTTCATCGGCTGAAAATTAATTAAATTTTCGTTGGCTCAACGAATTTTTTCGTTGTATTTACGTAAGGATTTGGTTCAGTGTACATGCTTTAAGTTTTCTAAGAATGTACATCAATAAACAATATGATGAAATATAAATTTGAAGAGGTGTCAATATGCTTTTTCATCAAAATATCCACATCAATTGTTACCCAAAAACAAAAAAAAAAAAACAAAAAAAAAAAAAAAAAACAGAATACGGGGTTGGTCCGTTTTTTTGGAATTCCACATCGGAATTTGATATTTTAAATGCTTGGCGTGAAATGTCAAGGCTCAGTTTGTTCTTTTTTTCGACAAATGCTCATGTTTGGATTTTGAGCTCAATATTTATTTAGATTAACGTGGAATGTCAATGAAGAAACAATATCTAAGTTGGCTTATTTTTAATAGAATACTGAACACTGAAAATAGCTAAAAAGACCAAACTTAGACAAAACTTGCATAAACCTGAAAATTAGTTTAGAAATTTTTTTCATCATTATGAATGAATTGCCAAAAGTCCCGAAAAATTACATGGGCACAAAGTTGTTCAAGCTCAAATGTCGAAAAGTCGAAAATACCGCTCTTAAACGATAGAAGCTATCCAAAAAGCTGTCTGTAGGAAGTTTGTAAGTCTAGTGATTCTCTACAAAATATGTAGGTTTTTGAAAAATATTTCAATTTTAAAATGTTGAAAAATGTTAAAAAAAAAACAGTTCCTAGCCCATTGCTCTCAAACCTTTAGTTCAATAGAAAATAAAAAGTAAAAACTCACTTTTTCGGACTTCGCACTTTAGCTAAATATATCAAGGGGCACGGTAGTGCCCAGCCAAGTTCTCTAGCAACTTTGGCACTACACCCTTATTTACATGAAACAACTCAGGCCATTTTCGACCCCCTTCTAACATCCACACCAAAGATGCTAGATATTTCAAACTCGCTACATTTGTTGAGCTGGTCAAAACCAAACTCCTCACAATTTCAGCTCCTTACGATGAATAGTTTCTGAGATATAGAGCTTCAAAAATCGCAAAAACCGTAAAGTCAGTTACTGACAGATCATCAAAATTTGAGATTTTCAATTCAGGGGGCGTGGCATCCGCCCATTTCCGCTGAATTTTCATCAAATATTATAGAGCACCTCTGATTATCGTAGAATTTTGAAATTTGGTAGAATGGTAGAGATGGTAGTAGTTTATACAAAGGAAAAAATTTAAAATTTGAGAATTTTAGCCAGGGGCACAGTGGTGCCATTCTTCGTTTTTGGCGTCAAAATTCATTTGCACGGCCATTTCTGGACGAAAACTCATGAAATTTGGTACACTGAATGATAATAGTATGGAGAATACAAAAAGGCTGCCAACTTTTTTTTATTCAAAATGGCGGCTCCAAAATGGCGGGAAGAATGAGCTTTAAAATAGAATTTTCATTTTCAAAACAGTATATAAGCTAGAAATTGGGCTTAATTCATGTCAAAAAGGTGTTAGATTTAATATTTAGGATTCATAGATTCATATTCTTTACAAAAAAATCAAAAAATTTAAAAACAAAGTCCAAGAAATGCCAATTTAGTAAAACACACTTTAAGACCTCTAAATACGTTATTTCATGTATTTTTTTTTTCATTTTTCACAATTTTTAAATCTCTTCTATTTATGTTTTATAAGAAAATTGAAAATATTGGGGTTATATGGTTGCCAACTATATTTTTAATAAATAAAGAAAACATGATATAATGAAAAGTTACAATGTTCAATAAAACTGAGAATTTATTTTTTCCGTAAACCAAAATATACTTTTAATAGATTTTAATGTTTTAAATTCAAATCCGAAGTCGAAAAAAATCTATGACGTCACGTTTTTGAGATACAAGCAGATAAAAATTAATTTTTATCTACGAAACGTGACGTCATAGATTTTTTTCGACTTCGGATTTGAATTTAAATTTTCAATTCAATTTTCTTATAAAACATAAATAGAAGAGATTTAAAAATTGTGAAAAATGAAAAAAAAAAATACATGAAATAACGTATTTAGAGGTCTTAAAGTGTGTTTTACTAAATTGGCATTTCTTGGACTTTGTTTTCAAATTTTTTGATTTTTTTGTAAAGAATATGAATCTATGAATCTTAAATATTAAATCTAACACCTTTTTGACATGAATTAAGCCCATTTTCTAGCTTATATACTGTTTTGAAAATGAAAATTCTATTTTAAAGCTCATTCTTCCCGCCATTTTGGAGCCGCCATTTTGAATAAAAAAAAGTTGGCAGCCTTTTTGTATTCTCCATACTATTATCATTCAGTGTACCAAATTTCATGAGTTTTCGTCCAGAAATGGCAGTGCAAATGAATTTTGACGCCAAAAACGAAGAATGGCACCACTGTGAGGGGGCGAGGCAACCGCCCATTTTCACTGAATTTCCATTAAATATAGAGATTTTCAATTCTACAGCCATACCTTGCAAAAAGTAGAAAATTCACAACAAAAACATTAGGTATACTGTTAAAAAAAGAGCCAAGTTCTCCTACGTTGAAATTATGCTGGCACAAAAAGTACTGAGATGTAAAAGTGTACCAAGTTCTAATGTTTGGGTTCAAATTCGTATCAATAAAATTTTGATTGTTTACTTGGCAATTTTTGAAATGACTTTAAAAATCGGTAACTAAAAGAAAAATTGTCAAGAAAACAATCAAAATTTTATTGATACGAATTTGAACCCAAACTTTAGAACTTGGTACACTTTTACATCTCAGTAATTTTTGTGCCAGCATAATTTCAACGTAGTAGAACTTGGCTCTTTTTTTTATCAGTAATGTTTTTGTTGTGGTTTAATCCTGTTTGTATGCTTAAATTTCTATTCCACTAATCGTTAGTTATATTTTTGTAAAAGCCATCGTTTAGAAAGTATCTAGTTATTAGGTATCTAGGTATTATTTGGCAAATTTGTCTAAATGTTTCTTTCCAAGAAAATATTCTTCCAAGGTATCATAATTTTTTCTTGAAGCAATAAAGTAATTGTACTTAAATCTATTGTTATTGCTAATAATAATTTGTCTCAAAACATATTTTTACGATATCACTACCAAACTTATCCATCATAAAACTGGGTGTCATCTGATATAAAAATAACAAATATTACCCATCTTCTCATGAAGCAATAACAACAAAACTGAGCTTTTATCATCAGATTGTTTTGCTAAAGTTCCCGATGCCAATACTTTTCATGCTCAATTTTGCTGGCCATCATGTCATGGTGGTTTAATTTTAACTACAATTTTACTTTCTTATTCTAACCTCTCCTTTTTATTTAAACCTTATGGTTGCTATAAAATTGTTAGCATTATCGAATCTAATAAACTGCACAAGCACATAGGAAATAAAAACAAAAAAATATTTAATAATGATTTTGTTTTCTTTATTAAGGTTTCTATATTGCAATGAAACCTAAAATCATAAAAAAATTATATGCCTTAAAAGTAGAAATAAATGGATTAATAAAAAAGAATTATATCAAATAAAAATGACACATCAAGAGTTTTATTTATTTTTTTTTTTTTTTTGATTAAAACATCATCATTTCAAGTAAAGATGCAATTTAAAATAAATAAATTTCAATACTCATAAATGAGTTTTGAATCTTGTCTAATACAACATTTATATATGAAAAAAAAAAAAAAAACACATCGAAGAAACTTACCTAATACTAATGCTTTCAGTTCTAGTTCTTGGGGAGTAGTCCTTCGATTGACTAATACTTTTCGTTGTAAATCTGTAAGAGATTTTGGTTTTTTTATATATTTTTTTTTTTCATTAAATAAAGTGTCTTTTTGTCACTTTTTTGGCACAACAACAACACAATAAAGAAAAAATAAATTTAAATTCAACAACAAAAAGTATATAGTGCAATTTTTTTTTATTTATTTTTATTTTTTTTTTAATTTATTCAAATTGAAGCAAATAATGCAAAGGATAAACAAAATTGTGTGCGCGAACTTAAATTGGAATAGATTTACTGAGTGGTAATAAAGTTTTATTATATTATTTAAGATTATTTCATCATAGAAATAGCTAGAGCTATAATACTACTACTTTATCGCACTTGGCAATGATTCTATCCGCGTGTTAAGCCTTATTTTTTATGCCTCCTATGATGGGAGGGTTAAAGCAATTTATATTGATGAAGGTTAAGTTATTATAAAGGGTATGTTTATGCTTTTTTAGAAGCCAAATTTATCGCGGCACATGATTCGCATTTCAGTAATATTAAGAGACATTTTAAGGTATGAAAGAATCTACCCAAAATATATTCAAAAAATAATATTTTTTATGATTTTGGGATATGTATATTTAAAAAATTTAAGTCATAGTTAAAACTAACATTTATTAAAAATTTATGATTTATATAGTAAAAACAACTAAAGAACTTGAAAAAATTTATGCATAATTCATAAATTGTATTGAGTATTTTCAATGACTCAAGAAAACTTTGTAACTTGATGCAACATACTAACAAATATCCAGAAGTCTTGAGCTCATTATTAGAATGTAAGAAATTTGTAGATATGTAATAACACCGGCACACAAAAAAAAAAAAGTGTCATGAACCAGAAACCAGACCTATCTTTCTATATATTTTTGGGCACGCTGAATCCGAATTTGAAGTCCGTTTGGCCCCATTACCCTCCAGTTTTGAGCTGTGAGTGCATTTTGTTTGAATTTGTATGACTTTTTTGGAGTTTTTTGCATTTTTCTCAAAACTGAAAGGTTACCGGGCAAAACGGACTTGAAAATCGGATTCAGCGGTCCCAAAAACATATAGAAAGATAGGTCTACTTCCTGGTACATGAAACTTTTTTTTTTGTGTGCCGGGTATGACAGCGACATGTCGCGACAGTGCTAGCACACAAAAAAAAAGTTGTATGAACCAGAAACCAGACCTATCTTTCTATATGTTTTTGGGACCGCTGAATCCGAATTTAAAGTCCGTTTTGCCCGGTCACCCTCCAGTTTTGAGAAAAGTGTAAAAAAGACCCCAAAAACTACCTTTTTTTGAGTTTTTTGCATATTACTCAAAACTGGAGGGTGACAGGGCCAAACGGACTTGAAATTCGGATTCAGCGGTCCCAAAAACATATAGAAAGATAGGTCTGGTTTCTGGTTCATGACACTTTTTTTTTTGTGTGCCGGTGTAATTAGATCGAAATTTCTCATTCTAATTTTACAAAAACGAAAAACGTTATGCTGTAAACACTAAAATAGTTACAATTCTAACGATATTTACCAGTTGTTTAATTTTGTGCAAAATTTATGATTAATGTAATATAAGTGATTTGGTATTAAAAAATTGTTTAAATTGAACCAGTCATTTCGGATATAGTCAGAAATTTGAAAAAAGGTTCTACGGGAGTTAGGATTCATAACGAAATTTGAAAAAAATATTCTTAAAAGCTAGAGATGTAGATTTTTTAGAGATGGAAAATTTCCAAACAACAAATTTTATGATTTTTTTTCGAAATTGTCTAATGAATTTTATGTGTACCTACATGTGCATTAATAGTTTCTTCAGAACAGCGCATTTTTTTTTTTAATTTTTTGAATTATTTAATAACATGGCTCCAACACGTTTAAATAAAATCCTAATATCCTTAGATCTTATTTAAACGTATTTGAGCCATGTTATTAAATAATTAAAAAAAAAAAAAAAATGCGCTGTTCTAAAGAAATTATTAATGCTCATGCAAAATGGCATACTTTGTTTAAATGTCAAAACCATTTTTGTAATTTAAAAAATGAGAATATAAATAATTTTCCTTATAAGATCGGGAATAAAATCAAATTAAAATTATTCATTTTTTAATGTTTATATAAATTTTAATGATTTAAGCAATTTAATAAAGAGCAACAACGAGTGGGTCATTCGTAAATATAGAAATAAATTTATGTGTATACACAGAGAAAAATATGACCCGCTAAAAACTAACAGATTGCCATATTGTTTTACCGTCCATACATTTCATAAGGAAATCTTATTAAAATCAACGATTAATAAGGTTTTTTTTAAGGAGATTTCTTATTATTTTTATAGAGAAAATCTTATTAAAATTTGACTGAAAAGTTGATTTTTTTTTTTGCAACTTAGCACTAGAACAAAAATCGCGATCATGCAGGTTGGTTCAGGTGGTAAGGTGGGCGACTAATGATTTAAAGTTTCCAGTTCGATTCCCAGCCTGGTCATCGTTTTTTTTTATTTTTTTGCAGATTTTAAAACAATAAGGAAAACCCGATTGTTTTAATAAGGTTTCCCTCTTGGATGAAAACCATATAATAGAGAAATCTTATTGTTTTTGTTCTATTTTATGTGGTCTATTTTTCTCTGTGTAGTATGTATATCACCCTTTGAGGGCCGTTTTTCAAAATAAATTATTATTCGGAATGACTTTGCCTTGAAGATGAACATTTTAAAATTAACGTGGAAAAAACGTTAATTTTTGGTGGTTTCGTATCTTAAAGTAACATAAATTTTATTTTTTAAATATACATAAACGGTAACACTTTTCTATAAAAAAAATTTAAAATTCAGCGAATTTATTGTTCAAAAATTGAAACATTTTTTTTTAAACATTTAATGTAGTTTTAAGATAGTAAAGTATGTACATTAGATAAAAGCAAAAATGTATTTTTTAAATTAAACTTTGGTAGTGAATATACACAATGAATGTACACAATAAAACGCTTAGCATTGATAAATATCCTGTTTAAAAATTATTTCAACGAAAAGGAATAAACCAAATTTGAACGACTAATAATATTGTTTAAATAAAATTGAAATCTTTATGATCAGCTGCAATTTTACAAAAATAGAATAGAAACGACACGCACGAAGAAAAAACGATAAAATTTCCTCAAAGGTTTTCGGACTTAAAATTACCTCAGAAAGCTTTAGTTATCTTCTGTGGCGGTGATTGTTTGGGAGTTGGGACCCAATATAAAAGAAACAAATCGATCGGACCATAAGAACAAAATTATTAATATTAATTATTGAAATACATGGTATAAAAATAAATAGTAATAATAAGAGAAGTTTTTTTTTTTTAATTTCCCACAAAAGGTTAAATTTGGTGTAGGCCCTCTTTTGATGCAAGGTCCTCAATTCCTATCGTTTTTGCAAAAAAAATTGTATTTAAGAACTATGTCAACCAATTCTGAAAAATTTGGATTTTAATATCTCCAAAAAAACATCACATTATTCAATGCAAATTAAACAATAAAAATGTATTTTATTAGAAATAAGTTAAGTTGAAGTCAATTGTAAATAGAAAAAAATTCAATTAGATTACACTGGTCGGCAACGAAAAAAGAGCTAGAACCAAACAATATTTTTCTAAAGGATTTTTGTGTGCTGAGTTCGAATCCGAAGTCAAATTTTCACTGACACGTCTGGTTTTTGAAATACTTAAATATAAACAGGTCAAAAACGCATTTTTCCTGTACATTTGACGTCGAATTTAACCACCGTAAAAATTTTGTTTTTGAAATTCTTCTTATGAAATCTCAAAACGCAATATATTATCGTCCTAAATATATTTACATTTTTTCAAAATTATTTTTTTTTCTCAAAGATATTGGAAAAGATATTTATGATTGATTAAAAATCAAAAGGAACTTCATTGAAAATTAATTGTTGTGACTTTTTAGTGAAAATAAGGATGAGTGTAGCTCAAAAACTAGACGTGATAGAACAAAACTGAAAACAGTTTTGAATTCAGCACACTTAAGTCAATTAGAATCACCTCACAAAGTTCTTGCTCCCTACTTTTTTTTTTATTTTTGCGGACCAGTGTTATTATGCAATGCAATAAAACATCTATTCCTTGCCTCTTTGTTGAAAAACAATTTCTAAGAATTTTGATCATAAAGTGGATCCAAAACTGATTTATATTAAGAGCAAAAGAAAGCTTACATTTGTATCCCCATAAAATTTGTTTTCTAACTAGGGCCTATTTATAAAAGTAAGAATCCAAAAGTTAACCTCCTCAAAATCATTCATCCGCCCCAAATACAAAGAACAATTTTATATACATTTTATCTCCAAACCACTTTTATTTAAAAGTAAAATAATTTAGATTTAAGAATGAGAATATATGAAATAACGTATACCACTTCCGAGAATTACATATTTACTCAAGTTGTCATGTGTGAATAACCACAAAACTGTTGATATTTTTATCACCTGAATAAATCCACATCTACTCTGTAAAGCAGAAAGACCACAATTTTTACCTTTTGCTGTCATTTTAGTATAAGTCTGTTCATTTTGTAGCTACTACTCGTATATATCCTTCAGAATCACTGGTGAGGAAAGATGATAAAATGATGATGGAGCAAAAATTCTGAATAAAATAAAAGAGAAAATGCTAAAAGCAACCGCACAATAATGGATTCTGAATGACTCAATTAAGTGCAGTCATGGACCAAATTGTTAGCAAAATTAATTTAAATGTCTTCTGGCGGCAGAATAGAAATGAAAAAAAAAAAAAAAAAATGTTACAATGTTGAGAAAAGGATGGATGTTCATTTTGTATGCAGATCTTACTGTTTCAATTTACTTGGATGAATTGTGCTTTTTTGAAATCCTAATTTTTCACTTTGTTTTTATTTTTTTGTTTAATGAATTTTTGTCATCAACTTGGGACGTGGTGATTCCTAAAGTTTATACTGAATCAAAGGAATTAGCTTTGATTTTACTAAAGGAATTTCTTGACGTTCTTTCTTGCTTTTATTAAGATTGGAAAATTCGGAAACTTCAACTTAATGTTAGCAGATATTTTTTTGACTTTTAAACATACAAAAATATGTAAGCAATTTTGTTAGCAATAAGACATTAATTAAATTTGGCATGATCGTTTCGTTTGTAACAAAACCTAAGGACCAAAAGAGTTCATGAAAAATTTTATCACATAATAAAACCAAAATTATATTGAAATAAAATTTGTCAGAAACTAGTCTTTATAAGAGCTTAAAAAAGCAATGAACGGAAATAATTTGAGGCTTTTTGTTTTAATTTATGTATTTAGGTATGTATATTCAAATTTAAGAGCTGCCACAAAAAAAAAAGATTAGTTCATAGTTTAAGTATCTATATTTTTTTTTTGATTACTTAGTCTATACCATAATATTTTTTTGTAAGATTATAAACATAAAAGCAAACAACTATTATTTGAAAGCATACAATTTATTAAAAAAAACTTTTTTCATGACTAAAACATCACAACATGTTTGAATATATTTTATAAAGAACGTTTTATATCAAATCATGGAAATATGTTCAAAAGCATAGTATTAAAACAACGATTGTTAAAAATCCTTTTTTTTTTTAATATTTCTTACTTTATGTTTAGCCATTATATGCACTTCCATTATGGGTCATCTATAAATATTATATGTACATTTTGTTTTATTGGAAAATTATTTTTAATTGATTTAGCACATAAAATATTGCTAAAACGGAAGCTCTTAAAGGTAGTAATTTGAAACTTAGTTTTAGAATTTTTTATCTTCAAAATATTTTTAGTTCAAAGATTTCTATTAACTTAGGTATATTAAAAAAAAATCTTCTTACTTAAAAAAAAAATTTTTTTGTATTTAACCTTTGACTTAATTTACCATCTATTAAAAGGTAAATGGCTGTTATTTTACGTAAATATTTTGAATTCGCTGCAAAACACTCCATACAAGAATTTTGTTTCTTTATTTTAAGTTTAACTGACCCAAAAAAATCATCTGCAATTCAAAAATTGAGCTTTGCATTTTAATGGAACTACGAGTATCTTTGCCGAACAGATAAATAACTAAAAAGTAACTACATACAAACTGTATCCAAATTGAGATATTGAAACAAAACTGAGGATACAAAAAAACACATGGTTTGAATTTGGAATTTATTATGCCTAAAGTTTATTTGAAAATTTTTTCTTTTTTAAAAACGTTAGTGTTACTCGTAATGTTAGTTTTTATGCCGTTCAGTAAGTTTTATTGCAGAAATGAAAATTCAATGTATTTTTATGGATCAGAGGATTCGCTATGAATATTGCTAAAGTCCTAAAGTTTGGGAATTTTAGCAGCATATATAAGTGTTTTTTTTTTATTTTCTTTAAAACAAAAAAATTTCGGATTTTCGGGTTGAAACCCCCCCCCCCTGCGTTCGCCCCTGCTATCAACTATCAGCGGATTGTTCTACAGAACATTCGACAGAAAATTTAAATTTTTTATCTGTCTACAAAGAAATAAAGTACAATTTATTAAAAATTTTGCTTCTACTTTTTGGAAACAATTAGAAATATGGTATCAGAAAAAAAAAACTTTTTACGGTTTTAGTTTTAAAAATTTAAAAAAAAAATTTCCAAAAATGATACGAAATATTTTTTTCAAATTAATTTTTTCTTTCCTCTTATTTTTTGGGCTAGTGTATTTATTCAACTTTCTTGACTTATTTATATTTATTTATATCAACACTACCGAAAAATTTGTATCAAAAGATAATTTAATTTTTGACATTGACTGTCTCACAAGTTATTGTGGACTCAACAGAAATTAAGATCATTGCATGAGTTTCCATAAGTTTGCATGAAGCAGTTTTTCTCGGAACTTTAATTTTGCAGATTCTTGGTTTTGGCTTTGTGCCCACGAAATACGAGCTTGTAAGTTAGGTTGACATCTCAGTCATCAAATCATATTTCTAGGAGTTTTCATTTTTCTTGCATATTTTTTTTAACTTTTGAATATATTGGTTAGTTAAATTTGGCGATGTTATTTTTTTTATAAGTACAAATAAAGAATTGAATCGTCAGTTGTAAGAACGGAATAAGTCCGAAATTGACTTTTTTATGCACTTTTTTAGGCGTAGATACATCTTCCAAGTTGAAAAAAAAAACAAAAAAGTTTTATAAGTTTGAAGGACAGAATCAATCCAGGATTTTAGGGTATTGATTATGTCTTAACTAAGACGTTCACGAGTTTTGATTTCAGAAAACGTTGAAAACGTTATAAGAGAAGATAATACTGCGGAGTGCTATTAAATGAGAGGTTGGAAATTGAAGATAGGGGTGCAAAAGCCCCCTTTTTGGTCTTTTTTCAATATATCTAGTAAAAAAAGCATAATTTTGATAAATTGATCTTTAAACTTGCTGTAGAGAATAAAATTAATATCGAAAAAAGGTTTTTTAAAACCTAAAAAGAAATTCTATACCAAAACAGTCCAAAAAAACATGAAAAAAAAATCAAGAAAAGCGATTTTTTGAGTTTTTTTGCCTTTTTAACGGTATTTTTTTTTTTGGGCTGAGATAGTCATATGCATTGCTCTAAATAAAAACAGAAGAATAAATTTTACTTGAAAATTATAGGCTCAAAAAGTTTTTTCATTAAAAAATAACCAAAGAATGACCATTCGAACCTATCTTTAATTTTCAATTTTTTGTTTTACTCAAGTAAAAAATAGACCACAACAAAAAATTTTGTTTTACTATGTATAACACTTTTCTGTTTTGATTACTCAAACTCTTTCAATAGTTAATCGATTGCTAGCATTAAAACTTTTGTTTTAAACACATTATATGTTTATTTCATTCAAAATTTGGCTTTTGGGTGAAATTTCAAACCGTAAGTTGTAAGAATGGAATAAGTCCAAAGTTTTTAAACCGTTATACCTGTCTACCAGAAAAAACACACATCACAACACCTAATTCCCAATATATCCTTCCTTACCCATCCAGATTCCTTCCCACCCTTACCCTGGGGATCACAATGGATCCATCGAGATCCGAGTGGGATGATTCGACTTGTAGGATTATCACCCCGTTCAACCTAACCTAACCTACCAGAAAAAGATAGAAATAAAATTTTTGTCTCATTCTACTCAAATCTACATAATCTTTATTTTATCTGAAGGTCAAACATTTGAAAACAGTAAATTACAGAAGCTATTCAGTTTCTTGCGTTTTCCCAACAATTTTGCAAAATGGACTTATTCCGTTCTTACAACTTGCGATTCAATTAAGCAAATCCATTTTCCTGCGATAAGGTATTTTTTAGAGGAAATTAGAGGATTTTGTACTAGCGATAGAGGATTTTGTACTAGCAATATTTCCCATTACACACTGTGAATAAAATTCAATTTGTAAGAAATTTCTTCAAATTGCTGCAGTTGGTATAATTACCAAGAACCAAATAGGTATTACTTACATACACGGTTGCCGGAGTGGGTAGGATCCTACCAAACTGGGTAGGTTTTTTTTACCTTGGGTAGGTTGGTAGGTTTGAAGTCAATTTGGTAGGTTTTTCCAAGTTCTTTCTCTAAAATAATTTTATTTTTAATAATAGACAAAAAAAATTGTAATTATGTCAAATCTACCCAAAATATTTGTGCCAAACAAATGTGCCCATCTAAACCGAGAGTAATAATATTAAGTAGTGTATGTAAACGCAGTATCCTCATTGTTGGTGTCTGAACTCATCCATTTTCATGTTTTGTGTTGACACTAACTTCACATTCTTGATTAGTGGTTTCTACATAATGGGATTACAAATTTATTTTAAAACTTTTTTTCCAAAAAATTATTTATAAAAAATTGTTTTTTTAAAAAACGGCTCTAACGATTTTGAAAATTTTTTTTACGTTAATATATCAATCAAAACTGCATACTTGTTTAAACGAATTTTATTTTTTTTTTTCCAAATTTCTATATAAAAAGTCTTAAAAATTTAAGCAACTTTAACTCCAAGAGCAAGTTCGTGCGACCCAGTCGTGCATTTTATTTTTTTAAACAAGAATTTATTCTCTTAAAATCGAAAATTTTCGTTGGGTAGGTTTTTCTTTGAATTGGTAGGTTTTTTTGGAAACTTTGGTAGGAAATTTTTTATGCGAGTGGCAACCGTGCTTACATAATTTAAATATCTAGGAGAAAGGGTGTTTTTTTGAGAAAGTTAGATATTATAACCTCAACCTTATCGGAGCAATAGAAACATATTTTAAATGATTTAAGCGTTTTTTAAAACTTGAATTAAAAAAAAAAATTTGAGTCTAGATAATAAGAAGGGATTTAATTTGAGATATAAAATCTAATTTTTCATTTCTTCGAAAAACATACTTTCTCATCTTGGATATTTGAATGAAATAAACTCTTTTTTTGTTCTTGGTTATCATACCAACTGCAACAGTTTCACCGAATTTCACAGGACGTAGTGAATTTTATTGACATACCAAAATACTTTTCATAACAACAAGAAAAATAGCAGCCAAAAAATTGTTATTCCTTATTTGTCATTATGTCAAATTTTGTTAAGATATCAGATCAGTACCTACAGTTTTTAAAAGCATCTCTGAAAAAATGTTTGCGATTCTGCCTGACAATACAATTTTGGAAACTGCGATTGGGATAAAACTTTGTATAATGAAAGCTTAACTTAAGAGTGTTATTTTGGTAAAATATGGCTAACTTTCAAGTTAACAACAAGAACAGTGCCAAAGAAAAAAGGCAAAAAAAAGATATTTGTTATTCAAAATCAAAATAAGGATTTACACAATTTCGTGTCAAAAATAAATTAAAAACCCGTGGTATTATATTGTCAAAAGAAAAACTTCTTAAAAGTTGTTTATACATTGACAAAATTAATCAAACTTTTATCAATGACAATCATAATGACAACATGCTTAAAAGTATTTATTTCGTTAACAGTGCATATTAAAGATATATAAAACAAAAAAAGAAAAACTTTTTATATAAACTTGAAAAAATAACAAAGAATTTTCATATCAAAAAATTGACTTACCTCCGGCTCTGTCTGAGCTGTCCTATCCGAATATTGCGTTCATCTTGCCACCTTGATATATAATGCCGCAAGGCAGTTCGAACTTCTGAATTAAGAAAACAATAAAATAACGAAACTGAAAATCCCTAGATAATTTTGTTTTCCATCATCGTGAATAAAGAAACCAGAAAACAATATTCAGCCAGCCAGGAAAGTCAGTCAGCCATGAGGAAAATATTTACCACAAACAAAAAAAAAAAAAAAAACAAAAAAAAAAATACAAAAGAAAAAAAAAGAAAAGTAACAAGAAAAATTATCCAAGTTAGTTGCATTTCCCTCGACAGAAATTAATATAAATCTTCAAGCCCCCTCCCCTCCCCAAACGACTTCACAACTTCTTACCTGCGTACTGAGAAGTACGGCACGAATAATGGCAAATATATTGCTCATAACACCTTTTTCATTCGGCCCTGCCAGCACAACCAGATAAGTTATACCAAATAATGGTATAAGGACGAGTAGGGCTTTAGCTGCTTTTCGGTATTGCCGTGTCTCTACGGTATTTGCAGACCGTAATTTTGTTATGAGCACCTGTAAATGCAAAAACAAAACCAATTTACTTAAATTCATTCAAAATAATTAATGGCTTCTTAACTAAAAAAAAAAATAAAGGATTCTCAAGTCCAGTTTTATTTTCAAATAAAATAAATGAATATACATTTTTATATGGAATCAAAAATAAAAAAGATTCAAAAAAACTGCAATTAAAATTTAATATATTTTTAACTCTAAAAGTACTCAAACTGCTGATTCTGCTGTGATTTCCATCTAATGGAAATTTCAAATTAACAATGTGTAATTAAAAACCAACAACAAGGAGACGTATGGTGAATGCTAATTTCAGAACAAAATGATAACCACCAACGACGATGATGATGGAGTTTTTTTTTTGAAAATTATAATAAAGACACATCCCTTATTTTGCAAAAAATAAGTAAAAAAAAATAAAACGATGATATAGCATTTTCATGTTTTAGAAGATTTATGCTAATTTAGTTCATGTAGCTCAAAAATTTCCATACCACACCAAAAACTCTATACACACATTGATTGACGTCAGAATAAATTTTCAAATCCATTAGAACAAAAAGAAACTTCCAACACATGTATGTACTTACTTCGTTGGAACAATTTTTCATATTAAATTATTTATTAAAATATGTTACTCTTGTCCTGAATGGGAAAATGTGGATATGTGATGTGAATTCTATTTTTAGGGATGTAAGTTTTTTTTTTTTGTATTTAATGTCAAATGAACAAAAAGAAAAATAATCCTTGTGAGTAATTTTGTCGCAGAATCATTAATGTGTATATTTTGTGGGTGTGATAAAGAGAATAAGATTAATTTGAGATGAAATTAGTAATTTTGTTCTTATTTTGTGATCTTTTATGGAAAAACTGCTGAAATTAGGATTTGACAACATACACAAATAGTTAAGATGGTTTTTTGTGACGTTTAAGTTTAGCTGACAGCAAAAAAGTTGATATTGGTAGTAAACAATCTAACTATCAATCTTTGTCATTAAGAAGCGTTAAAAAAATTTTGACGTCACGTTAAAGTACAAAAAAAAGGCAATGAAATTATTCGTTTTGGTCTTTTAAGATTTAGTTTATTCCCTTAATTTGGCTTATTTTATGAAAAATTGCATTTTTAATATGGTAAAGTATCCTACTATATAAAAAAAATCAAAATGTGCAACTTTTTGTAGACCAAAATTTTTCCATAAGATTTTATGAAGGGGCTATGCGAAGTTTGCATCCCCAACTGCCCAAGGTTAGCACAGGATAGCAAAACATTTTTTATTCTTTTTCCCACCATTTTTCAAAAAGTTATATAAAAATTTTTTTTTTTTTCATTTCAGAAACTGAAAAATTGTGACTTTTTCCTGAGAAAATATCGTTAGTTTAACCGTGGTTCGTTTGTCCCAGATTTTTTTTTCGCTAGCCCAACTTTAGTTTAAAAATTGTGACAGAAAAACTTTTTTCAAAATACCAACCTCTTAAAAATCAAAAGGAGAATGGGCAAATTTGTAAGGAAAGAGGACGTTCCGCTTCCAGGAATGAATTTGTTGTTTTGCAATTTGTTGTGATGCAATTGAGTCTTACATACATTGAGCAGAAGTCTTGTCCTTCTTAAGTACTTCACAAACGGTTAAAATGCATTTTTGCATTTAACACTTTATGTAAATTGTCTCAATGTAATAACTTTAACGTGTATTTTAAGTCCAAAATATGATGCTATATCATTTTCCCTGAGTTTGAAGATCTTTACCCAAAATATTGGGTTTTTAAAACAACAATTTCGAGCCTGTTTTAATAGTTTTTTTTTTCAATTTTTCTTTGGTAGTTTGAATCGTTTGAAAACTCTCAAAGAAAATCTCAAAGTTGTTGGCTTTAAAAGTTAATATTTTGACTTCTAATGTGCGCATATTCAAAATTGAGGTTTTCAGACTTAGAAAAAATGATAGAGCATCAAATTTTATACTTAAAATTAAAATATAATTCAATTTTTCTTTCGGATATTGCACGATGCATTTCAATATCTTCCATTCGAAATGCAATACAACAAAACGGCCATAGGAAAAGTTTTTCCAATGTTTTTTTTTTTTTTCATTGAAAAATTATCCTTCCTACAGCTTTTCTCAATAAGCCATGGTGAGGTTATTCCAACAAGTTCCTTCACTCTTTTAAACATACAATTAGTCAAGGTAAAGCTCCGTGAAGCCAAAACTGCGACCCCTAAAATCCCCAAAAATTACTTTTTTCAAAAATTCAAACTTCTGTCGTTTGTCCACCTCGAGTTCTTTTCATATACGTCGTTTGTCCATCCTACGTTTAGGAGATATTCAAAATACAAAAATTGCACCGAACAATTCAAAATTACTCCAAATTCTTAACAAAAGTTACGCATACACCATAGTGACTTTCTTAGTTTCCTCTAATTTAATCACTGATTGAATAGCAAAACCATCTGAACTTTTTTGTCGTTTGCTAACTGACTGTGGGGCTTACACGGATCTGTATAATTTTTGTTCTTCTTTATAGTCAACAAAACACCTTAAATTATAAAAAAATTATATACATTGAAAAAATGCTTTGATGATGTCTTCTCCATTTTCTATTCTATGTACAGTGACGAGCAAAAGTGGTCAAATGTTTTGCCTTTTTTGAGAAAGTTGTTTAAACTTAGTGTTCTTTACATGAATTAAATCGTTTTTATTTTATTATTTTTCTATATTATGCCAGCATTTGTTTTCCTGATTAAAATTTTAAAAAGTGCTTCATTGTCCAAAAATGGAGAGTATCATATTGGTATTTGGACTTGACCAATTCTGCTCGTTTTGGAAAAAGGCTTTTGTTTCAATATATTGAGTGTACTAGAATTAATTTTTACCACTTTTAACCACTTTTAACAATGCCTCGAGATAGGATCTATCAATCTGTGAAGAAATAATTTTAAAATTCGGTCGTATTTCAGCTTAATGGAAAGCTCAAAGCTCATCGCTTTTAGACTTGTGTTTTTTTTACTGCGCTAACAATTTCTTCAAAAATTTCAACAGATTTTCAGCCAAAATGGGTCAGGGCCTTATGCTGACTACGCAACTGTCTTAAATTTCTGATTTCCGAAGCAATATTTGACAATTTTAAAGGTTTTGGTGGGGTCTTCATCTAGTTGAAAAATTATATCAGACAACACGGAGTCTTCTTTTGCCAAAAAACTTGGTAAATTGTTTCGTTTTATATCAGGATAGGTTCGCTTGTTCATTATTTTTTCAAAATTAGCTAGCAATCCACAAGATAACACCGGAAAATATTCTTGAGTCCATAATAATTTATGTCCGTTCTATAAACTTGATAGTGCTGAAATGTTTTTTCCAGTTTTGGATAGTAACTAGATTTGCATTCTATTTCTTCTGTGTTCTCGTCAATCCAATCTACTTTTCCCATTGGTTATTGGTTCCTCTTTGTTGGTTATAGTTAAAGTTTTAGTAAAAGTTTTAGTAAAAATTCATCTAACCTAACGATTTTTGACTTGAAAAAAGGTTTGGTGATGTTCTGTTTGAGTTTTTGGGGGGAGTTCCCGACCTTTGATAAAATTTGAAGATATGATGAAGAGGAAAATCTATCTTGATATAAAACGGTACAATTTAACAAGTTTTTTTTGGCAAAAGAAGACTCCGTGTCGTGTGATATCATTTTTCAACTACATGAAGACCCCACCAAAACCTTTAAAATTGTCAAATATTGCTTCGGAAATCAGAAATTTAAGACAGTTGCGTAGTCAGCATAAGGCCCTGACCCATTTTGGCTGAAAATCTGTTGAAATTTTTGAAGAAATTGTAAGCGCAGTAAAAAAACACAAGTCTAAAAGCGATGAGCTTTGAGCTTTCCATTAAGCTGAAATACGACCGAATTTTAAAGTTATTTCTTCACAGATTGATAGATCCTATCTCGAGGCATTGTTAAAAGTGGTTAAAAGTGGTAAAAATTAATTCTAGTACACTCAATATATTGAAACAAAAGCCTTTTTCCAAAACGAGCAGAATTGGTCAAGTCCAAATACCAATATGATATTCTCCATTTTTGGACAATGAAGCATTTTTTAAAATTTTAATCAGGAAAATTAATAGTGGCATAATATAGAAAAATAATAAAATAAAAACGATTTAATTTATGTAAAGAACACTAAGTTTTAAACAACTTTTTCAAAAAATGCAAAACATTTGACCACTTTTGCTCGTCACTGTATATTAGGCCGGTCCTTATTTGCTTTTTTTCGAAAATTAATTAACTAAGACATCCGCTCAATCGTCTCCAAATAAATAATAAAAAATCCTCTAATTTTTTCAGATTTTTATCTATACCCCTTACTCGCCCTGTAACAAGGTGAAATTCTAGTACTTGGACTTTGCGTCTGATTTTTTGATTTTTGAATATATCTCCTTTACGGCTTGAACCTAAAAAAAATCGAAAGGAAATCGATTTTTTTCATATACCTATAACTTGTAGTATACTTTTTTTTTAGATTTACCAAAAACGGCTCAAGCAATTTTTCGCAAACTTCGTCAACACGTTAATAGACAATGTTTTAATAATGTTGCATGCTAAAAATTTTCATTAGTGTTTTAATTTCCTTGTAAAAAATATCAGAAAACTATATAAATTTACAAGGAAACTAAAACACGAATGAAAGTTTTTAGTATGCAAAATAACTTAAACATTATCTATTAACGTGTTGACGAAGTTTGCGTAAAATAGCTTGAGCCGTTTTGGATCTAAAAAAAGTATACTTCAAGTTATAATAAGTACAAAAAAAATCGATTTCCTTTTCGATTTTTTTGAGGTTCAAGAATATATTTTTAAAAATATCTTGGAATGCAATATTACTAAGGATCATTGTTAGTTTAATTGTGCAAAATTAGAACAAAATCGATCAAGTCGTAAAGGAGATATGTAGAAAAATCAAAAAACCAGACGCAAAGTCCAAGTACTAGAATTTCACCTTGTTACAGGGCGAGTAAGGATTTTTTTATTATTTATTTGGAGACGATGGAGTGGATGTTTTCATGAACTTTGTGTTAAGGACCACCCTAATGTATATACAATTTTAATTTTTTTTTTTTGTACAACATACGGCTTTAGATTAAGTGCTAAAATGTTTGGAACAAAATATTTTGGGAGTTTAAAATTTTTTCAGTACAAATTTTTTATTTTGAATATCTCCTAAACGCAGGATTGATAAACGATGATTTTGTAAATATATCAAGAACTCGAGCTGAACAATCGAATGCAATTGGTTTTATACGTCTATCTCAAAATTTGAGCGTTTTAGGCTATTTTTCATTTTTCAGATTTCCTATGAAAAATAGGATTGCTCCAAAAAAGGATGGAAAAGGAAAAGTTTGTGTTCACAAAAGGTGGACAAACGAGTTTGGTTCAAAATTTTGAGGTCATAGCTATGGCTTCATGGAGCTTTACCTTGACTAATTGAAATATATATATATAACCGCAACAAAATCTTAATTTAGAAATACAAAACGATTTTGATTGTTGGATTGTTGATTTAAAAGCATTTTATCCTCCTTTACGTTATAATAACTCCAAAGTAATAATGTAATTTAAGACATGGTTTATATTTTATGGGATTTCTGATGCTAAATTCATCACTGATGCTAAATTCATAATGATAAGCTTTATTAAATCAAAAAAAGGGAGAGAGGTGACACCACAGAAAATCGCATTACATTACATAACAAAACATCCATTTACACATCCATGCACTTTGAGTAAAGTTTATTATAAAGGTACGAGTAATTGTAAGTGAATAGCAGCTGAGTCTGCTATATGAAAATACCTTGAGTTGTCTTCAAGTTTTCAACATCTTATCATATATTTAGACTTATTAATGAGATGATGTAATTTAAAATGTCTCTCGCATCTCAATACAGATAGAACTCACTTTGTTGTACTTTTTTTTTTCTCGCGGTATACTCTGCATCATCATGTCGTGGTAATGATATCAAATCATCATGTTACTTTACTATAAGCTTTACAGACATTTTCCCTTACTTATCATACCGACGTTAACTTACTTACGTTCATCACCATCGTTAGAAGGGTGACTGACATACGTTAGAAATATAACAGCAAGGTTCCTCTGGTATAAAATGAAAGGTAGGAGAGACTTGACACTTTTCCCTTTAAAAAACATGAAACACTGAAATTTTCCACATGATGCGAAGGAACATAACTCAAGACGACATGTATGTTATACAGCGAATGCTTCGTTTGCTCTAACTCGAAGAACAATAGGAAACATATTGCGCAACAATGCTTTCACAGCACACACATATACCTGAATAGGGGTCTGAAGAAAAGTTATTTGATCAAAGATAAATGCGAATGAAATTGTATCAAGTTTGACAAAAGTTCCTGGGCGTACCAGGTACGTTGTTGATATCAGCATCCTATGCTGTAGACATATGTGGTTAATTGCGTTAAGATTCATTTGTATGTACTTTCAAAGCAACAAACAATGGATACTGTAGTAGAACAAATGAAACAACATGATTTCAAAGTCCAAATAGAGATCTGGAATTCCATTGCAATTGTGTTTGCATGGAGCTTGAAATTATTTCGTCTAAAATGTCTGGTATAGGAATTATAGCTGGTTTAGCTGTTACAATTGAATTTATACCTTCTTGTACAAGGGACAAACAATAAGATGAAATTTACTGCTTTTTGATGTATTGTTTCATCACAAAATTTTTAAATTTTTGGAATTCAATTTCAAGAAGAATGTTTAGTGGGCTTGAAATGAATAAAAACTTCTGTAGGTCTATAAATTTTTAAGCGTATAATTTGGCTTTCTAAAAGAAGAATCTAGTTTTCCTTAGCCATTAACTAAACACATGTACACGCGACTGAAGTTATACTTCTCACTCAGTTTATTAAATGAATTTCATTTGATATTTTTAATTTTTATTATTTTTGTTTTATATTATTATTAAAATAATCAAACAGGATATTTTTTTAACAATCTCAGCTTATGGTGATCTTAACCCAAGACTTCCCTGAATAAAGTTATGCATGACAAAATCTTTATAATTGAAAATTAAGAATCTTCATACCAATTTCCGGGGCTAATTGATGATGGCGATAGATGGCTTTTATATCAACACAGTTTTAGTTTTAGTCTATGTTGCTTTCTTTTCCTTTTATTTATAAGTATTTACATGCCACATGCAACTTGCCACATGCAACTTGCCACATGCAACTTACCACATGATACTTGCCACAACAACATGAAACATGCAACTTGCCACGTGTTGTGTGTTTTTTTTACCGTACTACGGCGTACTGCATTTTTAAATACTAAAGTACTACCAACTCTAAAATTGAAACGACAGCCCTGCTGCCCAATTGTCTCGGAGATGGTGATCGCGTCATAATCCCTTTGACATTCTTGTCAAAAAACAAATTTTCATACCCACAGTCCCATAAGAAGTAGGTATAACTTCAAAAAAAGGTAAGAGAGAGATGTGGTAAAAAATTGTAAAGATAACGTGAGTGCCAGAAATACTTTTATTAGGGTAGGATGGTATAAGAGTGCGCGGTCGGTAAGAGTCGCAAAGCGATTTATTACGAATTGAAAGGGAATATAAGAGTGAATGCACTTATTTTGGAGAGATCTTAGTGAGTTTGATCTGCTGTTAAAACTTCATTCAAATGTGTTTGTAAACAGAGGTGCTAGGTAAGTTTTAGTTTTTTAGCCCTTTTTTTCGAATTTTTCTTGATAAACAAATTAAATTTTCTGCTTAACTACAAAGAATAACAATAAACAAAGTACGGGATAATGAAAAGTCGACAAAAATAAAACATTTGAGGAACACATAACTTTGGTCATAAAGTGCATTGTGAAATACATATAATTCTTCGATTACATGTCTAAACGTGTAAGAGTGCAGTGCGCACCATGATGAAGTATAAGAGTACGCGGGTTATAAGACCAGTAAATGGATCCAAAGCTATCCAAGGCTTCAAAATAACTGGCATTTTCCAATATAGAAGCAAGCAGTAGCTAAAAAAAAAAGCAATTCCTACCAAAAAGAAACCAAATACAAGTTTGACAAAAAAAAAGTGAATGGAAAATCTAGAATAGGTACATATATTGAAATTTTTTCAGAACCATTAGTCGAAGACTAAATAAAATGTTTCTTATTCAAGGAGTGATGGCTCGAAAATGCACTGTTTTTTTTTAAAGATAGGCAGTTTTATGTGCGACTTTTGTGCGAATTTACCCCTGCGCACTCTTACAAAACTAAGTCGCGCACTCGTACACAATAGTAGGTATGTATAAGAGTGCGCAAATGACATTATGTGGTTTTTTGTTTATAACTAATGAATTAATAGTTTTTTGTTGGGTTGGGGTCAAAATTCTGCCGGGGTCAAAATTCTTTTGTCAAAATTCTGCTTTCAAAATTCTGCTTTACAAAATTCTGCTTTCAAAATTCTGCTTTTCAAAATTCTGTTTTTCAAAATTCTGTTTTTCAAAATTCTGCTTTTCATAATTCTGTTTTTCAAAATTCTGCAAAAAATTAAAAAAGGGTTTGGAAAATGTTAAAAAGCGCGCGCTTTTAAACATTTTCCAAATTAATTTTTTGCAAAATTCTGTAAAATCATCTTCTTGAAAAATTATCTGTTTATTTGATTACTTATCTACATAATTTGCATTCTTTGAATGTATATTAATTTTTGTTTTATAAATGAATAAATTTGAAAATTTTAAGAAAAGGTTTTGAATACTAAACATTTCAGAAAATAATTCAAATTTTTTTAATTTTTGTCAAATAAAGATGAATATTCAAAAATTTGAATAAGAAAAGGAATATCTTGTATCAAACAACATCGGTTCCAATAAGTTATAGATTTTATTTGAAAGAAAGTCAGTCTATGCATTTTAAAAACTATTTGCGACACTTAAACAAAAAAATTTAGGAAAGTGCCAATGTTGAATTACATTAATGAGGTGTATTTTTCTTTAGTCAGCGCATACATATGCTATAAAAAAAAAACAGAATTGCAGAATTTTTTTGTTCAAGTATAATGCTGGCAGAATTTTGAAAAGCAGAATTTTAAAAAGCAGAATTTTGAAAAGCAGAATAGAAAAAAAGAAGAATTTTGAAAAACAGAATTTTCTTTAAAAAAGCAGAATTTTGAAAATCAGAATTTTGAAGCCAGAATTTTGACCCGATCCCTTTTTTGTTACCAGTTTTAAGATTTTTTCGTTGCTTTGATTTAGTTTATAATCAACCATATATAAAAAAGTAATTAAATTCTTGTTGTTATTGTTTTATTTGGTGTTTTGTCTAAAGTGCGCACTCTTGTACCACCTTGCCCTATTTGATAAGTCAAACATACATTAGTAATCTCTACGTTACTTCTTAATTTTCTATTTATTTATTAGTTATGAAATAATACTGTGATAAAATAAGTATAGATAATCTGTGACGAGGACTTTACCGTTTATGTCTAAAGTCCTCGGAAAAATCCGAACAAGGCAAATGGTTGATGTCCCTTAGCAATCTAGATTTAGAGCTAAACAGAGATGATCTATAGCACTGGTTAAAATTTTAGAGGACATAAGACTGAAATAGAAAGACTCTATTAATGGGCTCTTCAAAAGCTTTTGACAAAGTCGAACATCGAGTCCTTTGTCAAAAACTTAAGCACGATTTTGGTTTTTCGAATTCAGCTGTTTGTCTTATTAGTAGTTATTTGTATAAAAGAATTCAGGGTGTAATTTTTAATTTCCGCTTAAAATAACTTCCGCTTAAAATAAGTGGAATCCGCTTAAATTGAAAACCGACAAAAAATTAAAATTTTAAAAATTAAAATTTAAAACTTACAGTGAGATTTCAGCTTTAGATGCAGTTTATCATACTTTTTTCGAACAGTAAGATAGGGAAAGATAAAGTACTTGACTTATAACCCAATAGGTTCGATCACCAGTAGCTGCCAGTTTTTTTTTTTTATTTTTTTTTTTAAATTCTTCCACTCCACATAAAAATAAGATTTGTATTATTTTCCTCTAAAAATAAGTGGATTTCTTTCAAATTTGCATATTCAAGAAATTAAGAAGATTTTTCCGTTTTATTTAAAATTGTGGTCATCTTGATGGCAAAAAACTATGCAGGAATCCGCTTAATTTAATGCGGAATTCACTTGATTTTAGGTGGTCTTTTTTTCTTCGTGTATGTGCGTGATTTTGGTTAGTCTTGAAACCTGCACAATCTATCGATAAACTTTGTTCAAGCTTTTTTGTTTTTCTTGTTAAATCTATAACTGCTATTAAAAAAACAACGTTTCTGCATGTTTTTTCTGGAAAAATTCTAAATGACTCTGGATGAAAATTGTTAGATTTTGATTGCTTTCACTTACTGTCGAGATTAACTAAATGTAAAAAAAATAAATTGCACGACTGGGGTCGCACGTACTTGCTCTTATGCTTAAAGTAACTATAATGTTAAAGCTTTTCATTCAAGAAATTTAAAATTTGATATTTTGAAGAAATTTCATAAGTAGTATAAAAAATTTAAATCTGTTTTTATAATTAATTAAACTCCGTTTAAAATTATCTTAAAAAAAATAAAAAATATTCCATTTTATTTCTTGTATAAAAAGGTATTTTTAGAAAAAATTTTTCGAAAATTGTAGGAGCCGTTTTTTAAAAAAATAATTTTTTATATATAAAAATTTTTTAACATTTTTCAAAAAAAAAGTTGGTATGCCATTTTGAAGAAATAATTAATTTACACATAAAAACTAAATTTCAAAATTTTTCATTGATTCGTTTTCAAAAAATTGATTTTTCAAAAAAAAAATTTGAAATATTTTTAAAAAAACCAAAAATGCGTTTTTTGAAAATTTTCTAAAATTTTAATATTATTTTTACTTACACACTTTTGTATAAAAAATTTCATTTAAATCGGGTTAATGTTGTACGAGATTTTCAGAAACGAAAAAACCGTTCTATGACAGGTACCGTTAATAACGGTACAAAAAATATTTTTGAAGTTATACTTCTTATGGGAGGGTGGGTATGAAAATTTACTTTTTGACAAGAATGTCAAAGGGATTATGACGCGATCACCCTGGGTAGCAGGGCTGTCGTTTCACCTTTAGAGTAGGCAGTACTTTAGTATTTAAAAATGTAGTACGCCGCAGTACGGCAAACATAAAACACACAACACGTTGCAAGTTACATGTTTCATGTTGCAAGTTGCATGTGGCAAGTCGTATGTGGCAAGTTGTATGTGGCAAGTTGCGTGTAGCAAGTTACATGTGGCAAGTTGCATGTGGCAAGTTGCATGTGGTAATTTCCATGTGGCAAGTTGCCAGGGTTGCAAAAAGCTCACATTTCAGCTCAGCTCACAGCTCAGCTCAAATTTGAGCTAGGTACCATAGCTTAGCTCATTTGAGCTGAGCTGAGCTTAAAGTGAGCGCCCCAACTTCCAACGCCTATATCTCGGAATTTTGAAAAAAATGAAAAAAAAATTTTTTGATGCCAAAAGGTAGCGGGGACTCTAACCTACATTTGGGTACAACTCTCATTCCTGTAGGTCTACGCGTTCTCAAACCGGGAGAACTTAAAAGTAAAAAAAAAAATAGGCACGATTCTGAAAAAATAGGCATGATGTGGCGGTTTAACATGGAAGGCGATTTTTTAAAAATCTGATAATGTGCAAAGCGTAGGCCCATGACACAAGCTATCATTTGGCATCACTCCCAAAAATTGCTCTCAAGCGGTTTAATTTCCAGGAGCGTTCAAAGATTCGGGGATTTTTCGAAAAAAAAATTTACCCCAACTTTCAAACGCGATTTTCTCGGAATTTTGACTATTATGTGTAGTACTACACACAAAAATTTTAATCAAAATCGTTAGAGCCGTTTTTGAAAAAAATTAACTTTTCTATTTCCGTTATATGGCAGGTACCGTTAGTTTTGGTCATAAAAAAAAATTTCAATTTCCCCTCTAGGGAATCACCAAAAACTGCTAACCACCAAGTTTGAAGAAAATCACTTCACTCGTTTAGGCTGCAGCTCCAGATAGAGACTGACACACAGACAGACAGACAGACAGACAGACAGACAGACAGACAGACAGACAGACAGAATTGCCGGACCCACTTTTTTGGCATTCTCCATCATCGTAATGTCATGTAAAATTGTTATCTCGAGTTCGATTTTTTTTACGAATCCTAAACTTGCCCTATAGTACCTATATCGCAAGTAAAAATAGCTTTGCCAATGTGAAATTTCCAAAACTTTACCAGATTACCAACTATTACATGTTATGCAAGCTGCTAGCTTCAAATAAGGTCCACTATTTAAATTTACATCAAATACCTAATCCATTAGATTGATAGATAGAAGCTAAGCTACGCGATAATTAGAAGTTGTGGGCTGAAAAGGTCAAAGAGTTTTCTATTCGTCATCCGATCTCAAATTAGCCCTAAAAGAAAATTAATATTTTCCTTTTTTATATTCTTGTTATCAAAATCCTTTAACAAACAGTGTGCCTATCCATCAAATACTTTCTATTCGCAAAATTTTTTTGAATGCTGTCCAAATAGTCATATTAATTTCAGTCAATATATGAATGAACTTGTCGCTAATTCTATTGAAATAAATAAATCCAGATTATGTTGGTTAAATTTAAATTTGTTATTAAAACCGTCAAAACTGTTCAATCGAGTTCTACTACACTCCTTCAAACGATATCCAGCTTTATTAAATGAGATTTTAATATTAACTTTTCCTGAATACTCATATAATAATATAAAACAAATAATAAAAAAAAAATAATAACCTATCATAAAGAAAAACATGTTATGAAAAAATGACAAGAATAATAAAAACATAACCATCCTTACCCACATTATTCGCAACAAAAATATTAAATTCATTATAAGCACCACACAAACTGGTCCCTGGAATATCCAATCGACAACTGTTTCATGCATCCATGGACATCCAATATCGATCTAAAAAAAATAAATATTAATTTATTTATAAAAAAAAAAAAAAAAATATTAAAAGGAATTAAAATAAAATAAAATGCTGAAACAGGTATAAAATCATGTTTCACTTGTTTTTCATCCGTGAATATACAAAAATAAACCAAAAAAATAATCGTGTGGTTCGGTTTTCATTTAATTTTATTTTTCTATTAAAATTTTTTTATATATATTATATTTACCTTTGCTCTTGTGTATGAGGTGGTAACACCTTTTGCTATCGACCAAATGGTAACAAAAACAGCTGGCCCACCTGCATAAACAAACACGAACGCAAAATAAATAATTAAAAAAATAATACAAAAAACAACAAAAAAATCGAATTGAAATGTTAAAGGATATCGATAGGGATATATTCCACCTCTCTTGAAAAATAACGGAAGTTCTTTCAAAATCAATTTCCGTTTTCATTTTCAAGAGGTGTGTATGTGTATACTTCTGTATAGGAGTATGTCTTAAGGGATAGGGTAATATAGATTATACGTGTATAAATTCAACTAAAGGAGTAAGAAAACTCACCCCATCCTATGAGCGCATAGATAGTAAATCGAATGTTATCACCTGAAAAGGTCTTAACGACCAGCATATATAAGTAGAGTCCTGAAAATAACCATAAATACACATAAAAGACACTTATTTGATGTTGAGAATAGTTAAAGGTTTTGGTTTTAAAAAATTAAGTATAAAGAAAGCGAAAGATACTGAAATAATACTACTCATAGACAGTTATAGTCTATTTAATAGACCGGAGCTCCAGAGCAAAAATAGAATAAATTCGTTCAAGAGTTTTTATTGCTGATTATGATTCCTTGGCATAAAAGAATGCTCCAGCCAAAAGTGCTACTAAATCCATTGGTGCATTTCTGAGAAAACGGCAACACTGGTCGGGTTTCTGTTTTTTTTTTTTTTGATTTAACTCGAAAACCAAGCCTAACTTTGAAATGGTTTAAAGACACTTTTCATAGCAAATTAAATTTTCTGTCAAGTTAAGATGGTTCAAAAAATTTAAAAATTATTTTTGACTAAAATTCTAACCTAAAATCAAAGAAAAAAAAAGTTAAAAAATTGACGATTTTAATTTTTGCTACTAAATCATGGGGCATTTTATATATGTAGCCAGCCGGTACGTCCAAACTTTGTACTAATAAAATAAAGTAGAGGTAAAATCCTTTCCAACTTTTCGTTGGTCGTTGATTGTACAAGAATTGTTTTTTCAGGCCATTGAAAACAGTAAAAGAAATGGTATTAAATGTTCTTCTATGCAATAGACCAAAGCTAATGGCTTTCCGTCCATCCATTCGATCCGTATTTATTTTTTCACAAAATTGCACACAAGGAAATAAGGATGCAAATAAATTTTCTTGTTTGTCATAATTAGTTTATATTAAATCAATCCCTCGAAGTCCGTTTACTTTAAAAGTCTAAAAGTTACCAATTAATACGATTTTATCGAGTTTTAAAAACTTGCTTTTAACTAAAAAAGTCAAAAATATAGTGCTAATTTTTGAAAAGGTACATTTAAGTCGTTTCTTGACAAAAAATAAATTCAAAATTGCATATTATCAAAGGATTTTACCTCTACTTTATTTTATTAGTACAAAGTTTGGACGTACCGGCTGGCTACATATATAAAATGCCCCATCATTTAGTAGCAAAAATTAAAATCGTCAATTTTTTAACTTTTTTTTTCTTTGATTTTAGGTTAGAATTTTAGTCAAAAATAATTTTTAAATTTTTTGAACCATCTTAACTTGACAGAAAATTTAATTTGCTATGAAAAGTGTCTTTGAACCATTTCAAAGTTAGGCTTGGTTTTCGAGTTAAATCAAAAAAAAAAAACAGAAACCCGACCAGTGTTGCCGTTTTCTCAGAAATGCACCAATGGATTTAGTAGCACTTTTGGCTGGAGCATTCTTTTATGCCAAGGAATCATAATCAGCAATAAAAACTCTTGAACGAATTTGTTCCATTCAAAAGGGTCTTATCAATAGACTATTAAGGGGCATTTTATTTCATATTCGTACAAATAATATCTATATCTAAGGATTTGAAAAACAATATTGTCTTTTTTATGAATTTAAATTTGTTTGCTTTGCATATGGTTTTTCTTAATACAATAATACAAATTTTATTGTAATAAGGTTATTTTTCCGATTTACCTACCGAATGATAAGTGGTACGTTGCTTGCAGTCAGACCAATTTCTATCTTAAGCTACAGTACTTACCAATAAATCGATTTGCTTCAAACTTGGCAATTAAGGGTTCTGTAGGATTCCCTAGTGACAAAATTGATTTTTTTTGATCAAAATAAACTTTGCTTTCCATGTGACCAAATTAAAAAAGTTGTATAAGAGACATAAGAGACTACTTTCTTTTTAAATAAAAATAATAATATTTTTTGAACCGTTATTAAGGGTACCTGCCATAGAACCGTTTTCTTTATTTTTATTTCTGACTTTCCCGTAAACGATTTTCTCGCAAACGATTTTAATGAAAGAATTTTAGTGATCTTAATTTAAAAATTGAGAAAATTTTTCATTAGATTTGGATTTAAAAAAAAAATATATTCTTTTTTGAAAAATTAGTTTTTTTTTTTACGAATTTTAATGAAATAATGAAGAGAAAGAAACTATATATAGAAACAAGAGAAAGAAATTCCAATTTATTGCAAAAAAAAACCAATTTTCATGATTTTTTGCAATTTCCTTAACATTTTGAGGGTGTTTGGGAAAAACTGACTTCAGATTCGGATTCAGCACGTCAAAATACATAAGGATCCGGTCAAAAGCATTGGCACTTTTTTTTTTTTGGGCTTGTGTTATCATGGGCAAGAAAAAATGAAAAGTATTTAAAATTTATATCTGAGCAACCAAAAACGATATCAAAATTTTTCAAACGTAGTTACAAAGAATAACATTTTTTCTTAAAATTAAGACCATACAAAATTTTCTACTATTCGTACATATAAAGAGAGAAATTAATTTTTCATTTCTTCAATTGTACCAATAAATTGGAATTTCTTTTGCGAGTAAACAAATCATAACTTCCACAATTTCTGACTGATTTAATGAATAAAAACTTATTTGATTCAACATAAATGGAACTATAAAACTGTTTATAAAATAAATTCAAAACACAAAATGTAGGTTAAAACGGACTCCGAATTCTAAAAACCGGACAAAAAATGTTGTACTTTGAGATTCAGTCTATAAAATCTACACCCAATTTGATGCTTCAGCAAAATAAAAAAATATTAAAAACAAGAACAAGTAATTCTCTGTTTAGAACTGTAAAAAAATCTGAATGACCGCGAAAAATGACTGAGACTTTGAAATTTAATCCCGAATCTAGAAAACTCAGAATTCCGTAACACCCCTAAGATCTGTACCTACTTAATGCAATAAACTGGTTTTTTCGACCTTCAATCCACTGCAGAAAATCTAGCTTCGTCAAATTTTAACCAATTTTGATAGATTATTCAAAATAAAAAGTTTGTCCAAATTTAGAATCTTGAGTTTTCTCCAGATTTTTTTTCGGTATAATATGTTTGCGTTTGAGCTTTTGCAAATTCAGTTATCGGGATTTTGACCCCAACTCGTCTAATCAGTGCATTATTCAAAATGCAGTTATAACTTAAAGTTGGAAACAACCAGATATTTCCGATATCCGAAGCATTTTTTCACAAATCAAGAATTGAATTTAGTGTGAAGCTTGTGAAGCTTGTGAAGCTGTGATTTTTGTTCCCGTTTTTTTTCCCGTTTCAGAGAACGGGATTTGAACCTCGATGAGTTTCTTGACTATTTCCTTGAGAATTCTGTTTCAAAGTCACTTTCGTTTATTGTTGATGAAGCTGGTTAACTGGCTCTATCCCTTCGTTTAAGCGAGGTGATGTGGATGAGGCGTAATATGTGATATACTAGCTTATAAAATTCATTTTTCTGGTAGAAATCTCAAGTTTTTCAATTAAAATGAAAAATTTCTAGACTTAGCAACTCAAATTAATGGAATAAAAGAGTCTAATGATCGCATTGGTACCCGTGAAACAGCTATAACTCTATAGCCACAAGACATGGTAGTACAAACTATATTGTTGTTTTTGTTACAAGGTTACAAAATGGGATTGACGGAATGTCTTAAAATGTTTGATATGCAAGATTAGCTTAATTCCTTATGACAATAACGTACTTCTACTGGAGTTGTTGTTTTTCAAGGTTGTTTTTCAAGGTTAGGAAACATAATGAACCGAAATAATATCAGAGATCATTTAAAGTAGCAAACAAAAGTAACACACTAGACAAAAGAGTAAAGTGTGTGTGAGCTGCATTTAAAAAAATAAGTTATTTTTAAAAAGACTCATGACATCTATCAGATCCGTAAAAGATAAGTTTACTATCTACAGAATAGAGGAAAAAGATCACTTTAAAACTGCCGACATGATTATGATTATCGCAAAACTTTAAAATTATAACAGCACCAAATGTATCTTCATTTATAAAAAGAGTGATATAGTTAAACAAGGGTACAAGTACACCTAGAAAAAACATTTCTCAATAAAACTAACGAACAAAATCATCTTGCATTTGGAAAAGAGTACCTACATCAACAACATCCCTTAACCTTTATCCAGAAAATTTTTTCTCATTTTCCATTTATATTTAAGCCGAAAATTGTACAAAGCATACGTTACATATTTGAAGCACCTTAGCAAACAAGTAGGTACAACTAAACCGGGAGAGAATGTTATTTTGAAGTGGAAACGTATCAAATCGTGCATGATTAAAAAAAAAAAAAATTACGAATCGATTTGTTCCTTTTACTGTTTTTTGAGTAGTATTAAAAATGTTATTAATAACATGTGTATTTTCAGAGTACACAAAAATAAAACTAATATTTACCTTCAACAAGCATCCAAAAGAAATTTGTCAAAGTGAAAAAATGAAACGCTGTCACTAGCACTATGCATCCTCCCAATCCTGTTCGCATTGATATCTAAAAAAAAAACATAAAAAAAAAAAAACAGAAACAAAATATCAACCAAATGTCAAAATACCATCCAAATCCCAAGTAAGAGCGACAACGATTACACAAATATACACGACAAAGAACACACACTCAATGGACACAATCGTTGATAAATATTTCATCTCTTACCAAAGGTCAGCATTATGCCTCACAAATTTCACATTTTCATTATTTTTTTTTATATTCCTTCGGGAATTTTGTGTAACATAACAGAAAAGCCAAAAGAGATTTTCAACTCACCTGCACGGACAATGTAAGGATCCACAATAAGCCTGACATTATGTAGGTAAAAAATAAGTTCGCATGAATGGAGTTTCGCAGACATCGTAATTCTCTGTGAAAATATTCGGAGGATAAAAACCAATAAAATGGAATCATAAATTTCAACATGATGATCAATATAAATGTTTTAGGTGTGGATGGTATAAAAATGTGATGTTTAAAAGGTTTGTTTTGTATGTTTTTTTTTTAATTTGGAGAATTAAAAAGGATTTATTGTGTTTTTTTATGTGAAAGGACCTGCTAATAAAACTCACTTAAAATATATAAAAACTATAACTGCCAGTGTCAAAGACACCAGACTGATGGTGTATCCTACGTAATAAATGATAGTTGGCAATTCGATGATTGGATCGAATTCTGGTACTGATGATGGGGCGGGCAGGTGAAGACAGAGGTCATAGTTTGTATATTTTTCCCATGTTCCATTGGGATAGCAAAAGCGGGTGGCATTTTCTGCAAACAAAAAAATAAAAACAATATTTTTAAGCATAAATGGAATATTAGTTGAAAATTTGTTTTATGATGGATTTTGTTAAATATGCATTAAGTTTTTTGTGTAAAAGCATTCAAGTTCATTTTGGATGGTTTCCTGTTTTTACTTAACATCAAACACAAAAAGTAAAAATTTTCATATTAATTCTGTGAAAATGATTTTTCAGTTTAAAAACTATATTCGTTTAAAATATCTTCTGGGAAAATGATTTGCGTACTTCCTCAACAGTTTATTCCGTAACAAAATCTGAATTGGCAGTAACACAAATAATGCATTGAATAGCTATTTCATAGAAATAAGCATCAACTTAATAAATGTATCTGTACCTACAATAAAACGGATATATGCCATTTTAATAATATTATTCAACAATAGTCAAATTTTGTTTTATTATCCCAGCACTTTTTATAAATGTAAACTGACCAGTAATATGAACCCATATATAATATAATAATTTTCAGAAAAGCAGTAGCGCAAAAGATTGAAAATTTGCGATAGGAATTTGTCTGAAAAAAAAAACAACCACGCTGGCGTTCCGTTGGCAGCGACAAAAAACATTTGCATAGAGGGGCAATTGGAAATATCAATTTAAAATACAATGTATAAATAAATTTTAAATAAATAAAGTGAACGCAGAAAATGTGGTATTTATTTTTCAGAAACAAAAAATTGCAATGGGACCACTCTGCAAGTACCACCTTTCAATTATTAAAAGAATTATCAAAATTGGTTCACCCAGTCGAAAGTTATAAGTTAACAAACGTAAAAAAAATAAAATGCACAACTGGGGTCGCACGTACTTGCTCTTGCAGCTCAAAGCACTTTTATGTTAGTCTACTTGTAGATTTTAAAAGCTGGCTCTAATTAAAAAAAAAAAAAAATTGATATTGGGGAAGAGCCGACATTTAGGGCAAAATTATGTTAAATGAAAAAAATTTTTTTTTGTTATTTGACTTTTTTGAGAAAAAATAAAAATGCAGTTTTATTGCCACTGCTTTAAATATTTTGTAAACAAAGTTTAATCAAAATCGTTAGAGCCGTTTTCGAGAAATTCCTAATCGTATTTTTTTGTATGAAAGGTATATGTTCTAAACGAGATATTAAAAAACCAAAAAAAAACCAACTTTCAGAATTCCATAAAAATCATCTGTACCAAATTTGAAGAAAATCCATCCACCCGTTTAGGCTGTGGAAATGTGTACAGATGGACGCACAACCACACAGACGCACGGACGGAATTGCGAGACCCACTTTTTTGGAATTCTCCATCATCGTAATGTTGGTTTTGATTAAAACCTCAATTTTTTTTTCGACACGAAACCAATACTTGCCCCATACAGCAAGTAAAAATAAAAAAAAAAATTAAAAATTAAAAGTCTAACCGACTCTTTAAAGGAGGAGGCTATCAATACGTAGAAGTAGATTGATTTTTTAATTTGATTATTTTTTTTCCTCCTTACAACCTAATAAAATATTTAGTTATATTTTCTTTGTCTTCTTAAATTCTATACCTTAGCTTTTAAGAGCGTTTATGTATAACAATGTTTTATCAAAATGGATCACTATGGCGTACACGCAACATTTTACTATACAAAACTAATAGAACATTTCAACATTTTCTGTGTTTTTATGGTATAAAGTAATTTTCACAATGAGTTCTATTTATCGCATGGTCTTCATGCTAAGAGAAAATGACAGAGAATCAGTCCCTATATTCAGAATGTGAAAAATTGTGAATTTAGCCTACTCAAATTAATTGGAAGACTAGGAAAAAACCATATAAACGAAAAAACCATATAAACTCACGAATTAAAGCTGCCAGACTTTAAAATTAGTTATTAAAACTAATAAAGCTATAGAACTGCATTTTTTATTTTGGTTATACATGCCTTCACTTCCAAAATTTTGTGTGGTCTCTTGGACTATATTAATTGATGATAGGGACAAAATTTGGGAAAGTATAATACTTATGTATTATGCATTCAGAAGTCTTCTGAAAGTTTTTTATTGGCATGAAACGTCAGATAAAACGCTTTTCAGAATAGAAACTCTTTTCTCGATTTCAAATCAGAATCGACTCAAAATCACTAAAACATATTTAATCGAACGTCATTTTTGGAATGAGTGAGTCCTTGAGTGAGACCAATCGAAAACGACATTAGCTTTCAATTTTGAACATGGTTATCTCAAAGATTTCGAGTTCTTTTTTTATTGCTTGAATGAAAAAAAGAGTCAAAATTTTCAAAATTTATTTTCTGGAAGTTTTCACATCTAAACATAGGGCTCTGTGGCGCGTTGGTTAGTGCGATGGACTATGGTGCCAGAGGTCGTGAGTTCGATTCTCAGACTCCACAGGAGTACTGCCTCTTGCGAAGAATTAATTGTTTTGAAAATGAGCCGTTCGGATTCGGCGGTAAACTGTAGGTCCCTAGGCATTGCTCCTTTAAAGGGTGTCGAATGTATGACATGTCGTGCCACAATATTTATTATTTTTTTTTTCCACATTTAATATGTTTATTAGGGTGGGTAAAAATAAAATTGTTTGGATTTTCAAAAAGGCTCAGCGATTAACAGGTGCTAAATGGTTCGGTTAGCTTATAAGTAAAATTTCATTTTATTATTTTAACCCTAAGTGCCTCCGGATTGTGGGTTCATTTCTGAAAAAGCTGATTTTTGCCTAAAAACCACACATGCTTTGCTTTATTTATTATTATCTCATTTCTTATAAAAGCTAATTCAGGAGCATGTGCCAAAAAGCTTAAGCGTGTAGGTTGGGTCCGGACAAGAAAAAATCGTATTGGAGGGGTTTAATATTCGCCCCCGTTTAGTCAGGAGGGGCAATTTTCTAAAAAAATGATTTAATTAGGAAAAAATATTATTAAAAATCAACGGTTATACCTACAACAACATGTTATACCTTTTTGTTAAACCCAAAATCTCTTTTTTATTTTGTTTTCAAATAAAGCTGTTTTATAAAACAGTTTTTGAAAAATTAATTAATTTTCAAAATCAAAATTTTGAAAAAAATTTTATTAAATTTGCGAACTAATTTTTTTTTTTATTTTATGTGATTAAGTTCTATTTAAGTTTTCAAAATTCAATGCTCTTATTTATTTGTAAGCAAAAACAGAAAACCGGATGCAAAAATGTTTTGTCGTTTTTGAGAAATTAAAAAAAACCAAAACTAAGACTTTCTAATTAATTTATGAAACATTATATCTTACAAACATTATACCACGCCTCCACGGTAGAAAATCGTAAGTTTGAATATGTTTCCTTTGCATTAACTACAATTCTACCAAGTTTCAAGATTCTAGGGTATTCAGAAGTATACTTTTAATAATTGATATTAATTCTACCAAAATGGGCGGTTACCACGCCCCCTGAATGTAAAATCTCAATTTTTCGATTTTTTTCTTGGTATGTACTTCAAGATCCATGACCATAACAAGTTTCTATGAAAACTAGAAGTTTGCCATAATTTTTATCATAAATGTTAGTTAGTGTGTTAGGGAGTAAATCAGCTACTCTTTTTGCGATTTTTTAAAGCCTTTTACTTAGAAACTACTAATCCTACATAGCTGAAAGTTTTTGAGGAGTTTGATTTGGACTATGTTAACAAATAAAACGAGTGTGAAATGTTTGACATTATTGAAACAAAAGTTAGAATGGTTCGAAAAAGGCCTGAGTTTTTTCCTAAGGTTTTAGGACCAAAGTTCATAGAAAATTTGGCTGGGCAACCGGAGGCAGAAGATAAAGTCTGATTATAACCAAACTTTATATTATTGTTCTATTCACAGTTTGGCACCTTTTCATCACTGTGCCTGTATAAAAATCAGCAAAAAAAAATTTGTCCATACATTTGTGACCCTGCCTAATGTTTATATCGAAATTAAAAAAAGGCTGCAAAGTAAAAGAAACATTTGTTTTACCTCTTTAGATATGATTTTGAATTCTGTTGGTTGGAGAGAAAAGGTATGACGCCAACAAATACTTTTCCATTGACCAGTGCCAAAACCCAAACGTTGAAAAATAATAGCATATACAAGTGAAGAAGTAATTTAGGATTAATAGTTTTGTAATTTTTGTGCCTATAGTGTTTTTTTTTCACATCATGTGAAATAATAAAAATTACTAAACTTTTGGTGAACAAATTTCGAAGTATCTTAATGAGCAAATGGAGATATAGCATATGGTGTGAATTTGGCCTACTGTGATTTAAACCTTTTGCTCATTTAGATACTTCCCAATATTTTCCATCATATGTCTTATAATAAGGTTAATCTCTACAATTGAAGACACGATTACAATACTGACTACACGATTTTTACTTGCTCTATAGGGCAAGTATTGGTTTCGTGTTGAAAAAAAAATTGAGGTTTTAATCAAAACCAACATTACGATGATGGCGAACTCCGAAAAAGTGGATCTCGCAATTCCGTCCGTGCGTCTGTACGTCTGTGCGTCTGTGCGGTTGTGCGTCCATCTGTACAGGTGTACACATTTCCACAGCCTAAACAGGTGGACGAATTTTCTTAAAATTTGGTACAGATGATTATTATGGAATTCTGAAAGTTGTTTTTTTTTTTTGTTTTTTTTTATATCTCATTTTTTGTTTCTGAAAAATATCAATCTTTAAGTGGTTCTTAATCCATGTTTGATTAGTTTTGTGATTTTGTAAGTTTTTACAAAATTATTACTTTTGATAATGTTGCTTAATCTAAATACGGTAATTTTTCACTAAGACACAGACTACCAAAATTCCCAAAAATAAATAATGACAATATTGTTCCCTGTTTTTTTTTTTTTTTTTTTAATTCTAATAGAGCTTCATTATATTAAATTTTTTTTTTGAAAATTATAATGGGGTTTCTAAACGGTTATGATGGTATGTCTGCTTTCAATTGAAACTTTAACCTATACGTTTAAAAGAATATTGCCAAAATTACAGGCTTTTATATAAATTATTAACAAAATGGGTCACTGTGGTGTATACGCAACATTTTTTTTTTCTTCAAAATATACTTTTCAAAGATTTTTGACCAAAAATGAGACTTTTATCTGCACCCTCCTCTTAAATTAGCCTTACATCTTTACAAGGACAAAATGGTTTTATTTTCCTCCCATTTACTATACATAAATAGAAAAAAAAACTCCTGTCAAGTAGTATTTTCTGCTTTCAAGTACATACTTCTTCATCAAATACACACCTCTTTAATAAATAATGTCCTTTTTTCATTTCACAAGGAGCCAAACAACGACGAGGTCGTCATCATTCTTGGTCGTCCCTGAAGTCAGTCCCCGTCAGTCAGTCAGGTTGGTATGGTAACCCCTTTTTATTTTTCAATTAGGAGATAATTATCTTTGTCGTCTGGCTAATTTTTTTCTTTTTTGCTAAAATAGTATAGCTATCTACTTACGTGTACTGTCATATTGAATCCCTTGAAACTCATCGAGACAGGGTAATTCGGCTAATGTCCCCCGTGGTGTCCGAGGCCAACACAAAATGGAGTCAAATGATGTCGAGCAAAATTCCGTAGAATTACCATGCAATGAATATTCAACGTGTTCCTGAACAAGACACTGAAGCTCTACACTCTGATTGATAACATCAAGTTCATCAGTTGTTAAATGGGTTGCGTTTGTATCACTACCGCTTTCTTGTTCTACTGTGGTTATCTGTGAAAAAAATGGAAGAAAAAAAAATGAAACAAATTATTTCCTGTTTGACCAAAATATTATATGTTAGGATAGGGAAAATTTGAAGGACTTTTCCTCCTGAGGATAAAAGGACCACTTCAGTTGTATTTATTCATGTTTTTTTGTTTTTTTGTCGACTCCAACAGTTCTCGAGGGAACCAAGGACGAGAGAGAGGATAAAATTTTATGCTCCAGTGAATATTGTTGGCAAAATTATAGATGGCTTAGCTTGTTTTTGGTTTTTTGTTCTTGTTTCTGGAAAACGTGTTCCCTCCCGGTGTACGAGTTTATTTTATATGTTGTGATGTTGTGTGTGTTGAGACGTTAGGTATTTAATCAATGTCATGAAATATGAGGAAAAATCTGCAAACACAACCGTTTGGATGGTTCTCTTCTCTTGTATAGTTGCAAAGGGATTACGAAAGGGCACACATGTTGTAGTCGGTGTTGTGTACATTAACTTGAAGACAAACATTCATCCATATACACATACCTTTTTAGATAGAAGATGTATAATAATATACTTTGTAGTATATATATTCTTGGGGTTTTTTGTGCAAATATTGAAGGTATAATGGTTTGAAGGGACACAAAACACAGCAGTTGTTTAGTGTTTATACGCTGTCAGATTGTCTTTTGAATACAGTTATTGCCCTTTTAAGCTGATTTGTAAATATTGTCCTCAGTTCTAAGTGGCAAATTGTAAATTAATTGGAAGAATACAAATAGGGGGTATCTGTTTTTTTTTTTTTTTTTTGGATCAAAATCAACAACCATTGAAGAAGGTAAGCAATATTTATATTGGCATGTTAGATTGTACCAACAAAAAAAATTGTATCAATTTCTTCAATTTAAGGTTTTAAACGGGTCAAAATTACAAAAAAAAGGTGAAATTTCGGAAAAATATGAAATTTATACCAAGAGGGTTACAAAAATTAATTAATGAATTTTGTTTAATTGGTATTGACGGTATCACTTAAGCACGGAAAGAAAAATATAGAAGTAGAACACATTTTTTAGGTAGGTATACAAGAATAATGTGTCAAAATTTTAAGTGCTACACATAACTTAAAAACTGCTGCAATGATCCTTTTCAAATTTTTAACACTATTTTTGGACGTAATTTACAAATTTGTTAGTAATTTTTATTTTACGATGACAAATAAACCGTTTTTTTTCTAAAAAATCGCGTTTTTCCTTCAAAGTGTTCCAAGAAAGTAAAAAAAAATTTAAATTTTGTAATAATTCCCCCAGTTTTACTTAGCAAACTATTATTTAACGAATGATTTTTGATTTGGATGATCCAGCGACATAAATGCACCACCTAAATGGGTGCGCACAATGTCTTCAATTTTGGTACAGTTCAATTAACTTTTCTTTTAATATCTATATTATTTTTGTGTTAATTTTCAGAAAATAGCTTAATGATTTTAATACAAAAAACAACACTGAAAAAAAAAAAAAAAATCCAGCTAAAATCGTATTTTGAAACTCTACTCTTATTAGATTGTTTCTACTTTTCTCAAAATTTTTAAACCCAATTCCAATTTGGGTAGTCTATTTGTGGCCATCAACAAGTAGAACTATGTAGTTTTGTAAATTAAAAAAAAAAATGGAAATATTTCTGTTTTAAACAGACTTATTTTTGCTAAGATAATGGTATTTTATTTCAGTTCAGTTTCAGTTTTTCGTTCGAAATTCGATTTCTTAACGAGAATTGGTCAAATCAAGGTCTTCATAATAAAAAAATTAAAACTGAATAAACATATTTGTAGAAAATAAAGACTCGGAATATTTTGTAGAATTTTTGTTGATATTTATAACTTTTTCCACTAAAAGATTAAAATTTTACATCAAAGTGAAATTAGAACAACTCGATTTTGAAAAGTAAAATATTATAATATTAAATAACAGTAAATTAATTTTTGAATTTAAACTAATTGAAAAAAAAAGAATATCCAACTCGCTTCTTTTGCCCAAGTGATGAAGTTTTTTTTACGACAAGGCCATTTCGATATCCATTTCAATTTCACTATTATCAGATAGGTTTCATGTGTGGATTGGATTTTTTTTTGGGTTTTGCCGAATATTCTATCTATAGAACAGCAAAAAACATTAAAGAACAATGTATTCCTCTATCTTTCTTTGCAAAATATTGTTTTTTTTTATAAAAGTTATATTGTCTGTTAAACCTGTTGTAACATTTCTAAAGGTGGTATTCAATCCTCTTAATCTCTACAATTATTAAAAAAATTAGCTCTTTACGACCAACGAAAGCCATGTAATTTTTTTTTTTTTAAACATTCCAAATAACTAAAACTATCAACAAATAACATGACACAAATCCTAACCTCAACAAAAACAGAAAAAAATTCATATTCAATGACTTATAAAATCCGACAAATTATGATTCAAACTTAATTAGAATTCAAACTTTTCAAATGAGCATCACCTATCGATCGATTCATGAAACAAAAACTGACAGTACCTACCTCGGAACGCAACGTCAAATGAGTGTTTGACTGTAGTTTATCAATAATTTTCTAAAAAAAAGTATCTGAATCGGATTGCAATAAAGGAACTTTGTGGCCATCAACAAGTTTAAGATTGAAAAATGAAAATAGTTGACGAAACAAGGGTTGTAAAAATATCAATTGAAAAAAAAAAAAATGCATTTAAAAAAGTATCTATTGCAACTGAAAAAATTTGTTTAAAAAAAAAATTGTATTGCAACAGAAAAATAATTGCATATAAAATAAAATGCACGACTGGGGTCGCACGTACTTGCTCTTGCAGTTCAAAGCACTTTTATGTTAGTCTACTTGTAGATTTTAAAAGCTGGATCTAAATTTAAAAAAAAATTTAAATTGGCGAAGAACCGACATTTAGGGCAAAATTTTGTTAAATGAAAATAATTTTTTTTTGTTATTTGACTTTTTTGAGAAAAAATAAAAATGCAGTTTTATTGCCACTGCTTTAAGTATTACGTATACAAAGTTAAATCAAAATCGTTAAAGCCGTTTTTGAGAAATTCGCAATGTCGTATTTTTTTGTATGGGAGGTATATACGTTCTAAATGAGATATAAAAAAACAAAAAAAAACCAACTTTCAGAATTCCATAAAAATCATTGGTACCAAATTTGAAGAAAATTCGTCCACCCGTTTAGGCTGTGGAAATGTGTACATATGGACGCACAGACGCACGGACGGAATTGCGACGCGAGACCCACTTTTTCGGAATTCTCCATCATCGTTATGTTGGTTTTGATTAAAACCTCAATTTTTTTTTTTCGACACGAAACCAATACTTGCCCTATTGAGCAAGTAAAAATATCTGCATTGAAAAAATAAATTAAATTCAAAATTAAATTTGCATTAAATACTTTTTTCTCTAATGTTTGCATTAAATATTTCTTTTTAATATTCGTCGAATTTCTTACAATTTTGGCTATTTGACCATACATAAGCTTTTTCAAATATAATACATATTGACACTAATGTATGGTCTGATGGCTAAAACTGTAAGAAATTTGACGAATATTGAACAAAAATTGTATGCAACCATTTGAAGGGTCCAGGGAAAAAACGGCACATGAACACTTTTTTGTCAAAAACAAGCTAATGATGAGGTCTTGTAGCATTTACTGAACACTATCTGATGGCATCCTTACTTTTATAAAACATGGAATGTTTCATCCATGAACCGCAATGTGCAACTTATGTTGGCCAAGGTTCTCAAAATAATAATTTTTTTTTATTTTTTAAACTTTTTTGACCCAAAACAAACTTTTCTCCATCCACATCGATCGCTGAAGTAGGTACACCTGCAATTTGTAGGTACCTATATGATGTAAAGATGTTGGTTCAACTTGTGTAGGTACCTAAGCATGTAAGCACTTATTATAATTTATCAAGTTTTTTTGAAATCTGTTGGCACCTCCAACATCAGTAGATTAGATTAGATTAGATTAGACTTTATTGAAGCATAAAAAAAAAATAAATTTATAAATACAATATTTAAATACAAGTCGATTACGACCTGGTATATAACCGTCAGTTAGATTGACAGAATATAATATAATATTTTATACAATGCGTTTTTTGTTAATTTTTCAAATAGAATATAATAGTTTACAATATTAAGAACAATTTTTTTTTTCTTTGAATTTCTTATTTTAAAAATCAAAACTGATAGATCAAAAGCTTTCTGTTTGTGTTTTCTTTCTATAACTTAGAGCCAAACGAACAAATTTGTACAAATTTTCCCAACTTTGTGCCCCATTTAAAATTTGAATAACTTCCTCTGATGTCAAATGGTTTTTTCCAAAAATATTTCGTCTCATTTCTTGGAGAATTGGACATGATCCTAGAAAGTGTGCCACGTTTTCTCTGGCATGCATGTTGCAGATGTCACACTCGAGAGGCAAATCAGGTCTATGTGGAATGAAATTAAGAGGAAGGATTTCCCCTCTAGCTCGTAGTATCAGCGATATCATTTCTGTAGAATTCTTATCATTAAAATAACTAAGAGGTCCTAGGTCATACTGCAGGTTGCTGTAAAAATCTCTATATTGCGATGATTTGGCCTGGTTGATGAAACTCTGGTGAGATTGTTCATCTAATTTGGTCACCAACTGATAAAGAGATTGTTTTAATGCTGAATGATCATGTAAATTGAGTACCAGTATTTCATTCACGGAACTCGAAATTTGAAACCAAGCTCCGACAAAGTTCAGTTTGTTTGTGATCAGATAGTTTAAAATAAAACTCTAAAGATCAGCCTTGAGGAGCTCATTTTTAGTACTTTGAGCACATAGTCGAAGTGGGTTTTAAGAGTATCAATAAACAGCGGAGGTAGCCCTGTTTCAATATCAGTATACATTCATAAATTAAGTCTCATTCTCGTATATTTTAAGAAAACAACAAGTCTCACATATTCATAAAATATATCATGCATATGCATATTTTCCATATTTACATTTAGGTACAATAAAGGTACGTTTACATTATTAAAATAAAAAGGTTAATCCCATAAAATTTAACCAATGTTGTCGGTATGAAACATGATCCAAAATTATTCAGAATATTTTTGTAAACAACAAGTGATAGAGGGTTCAGTTAAAACAAAAAACACAGATTGTGTTCAAGGTTAACCTCCAATAGAATGAGCAACTTTTCTTCTACCTCAATATATGTAGCTAAGGACACACCTCATTAAAAATCTCTTGAAATGTGTCATGTAGTATCATGTTATGTGTGTGCCTCAAGGATTTTTAACCCGTACTCTCTGCTCGCATGTAAATGTAAACAAAATTAATGGTTTTTTTTTATATAAAGCACGTGTTGCTTTTGGGAGAAATTTTGTTTTCTTGTTATTTTTTGCTTCAACATGTGTTTATGCTTATGACTTTTTACGTTATTGTTTTACATACATTATAATAATTAACAAAACAAAAAAAATTTTTGTTACTAGATTTATATTTCAGTGGAACAGGTGTATTATTTTTACACGACTATGGGAAAGCTAAAAGGAGTGTAATATGGCTGAATTAGTGATGGGAACTATCGAATAAAAACTATCAAGCTATCTATAGTTGAAAAATATTTATTCATTTGATAGTTTTAAATCATTCATTTATTCATTTAGTTACTATTTTCATTCGAATAGTTTTTTCATTCGATAGTTTTTTATTCGACAGTTTTTTCATTCGAATAGTTTTCTTAAACGATAGTTTTTTTTCATTAAAATAGTTTTACTATACGATAGTTTTTCATTCGGATAGTTTTTTTTATTCAATAGTTTTTATTCGATAGTTTTTATCCGATAGGTTATTCAATAGTTCGATAGTTTTTATTCGAATGAATAAATGAATGAATGAATGAATGAACTATTCGACAGTTCAAATCATTCAGTTACTAACTATCGATAGTTCAAATCATTCGATAGTGCCCATCACTAGTTTGAATAGTAAGTATTTTTTATGTTCATCTGTTCCATCATAGCTTCTAAACTACTTATCATAATTTATCAAAAGACGTATCGTTGGAAGCGTCTTGCTTGTCCGTTGGTTATACGCTATTCTATTTGAAATAACACAAAGAGTGTGGTGTCCCACACAAAAAGTTTAAAACAATTTTTTTTTCCAATCCAAATCCTCTTTAAATCCAAAATTATTACCTCAAATTTTGTTATTCGATAGGGATTATCATAGTCTTACTAAATTAAGGTATTGTCGGCTCCAGAGAATGGTTAGTTATTGCCCTCGAATAAAGAAAAGGAAATTTATACAAAAAAAAAACATTGGACCCCTAATTAACATTTATTAAAAATTCTCATTACATAAAAATTAAGCGTAAAATAATTTGGATAATCAGGAATTTGAATCCATTGAAATTTGTGTTTGCACAAAATTGTTTCAACATGTGGCTTAAGTAGTAATTATCCCCAATTTATTTAGATTTTTTTTACTAAATTAATTGGTAAATATTATTCTTATTAAATATATTGAAATGCAATTAATACAATATTATCCTCTGCAAAATAATGTTTCTATAAAATACAAAAACAAAAAAAAAAACAAATTCCAAAGAGCCACATAGATCATGAAATCAATGTGGAATATAAACTAAATTCATCAGCATACAAAAAAAAAAAAAAAAAAAAAACACTAAAAGCCAACATGATAAATTCATAAAATATCTAATTCTATGGTTGTTTATTCTAGCAAAAATAAAAAAAAACTTTATTATTTTTTATGAATTCATAAATATTTTTGCTAGAATTAAATGCATAGTTTATTCTGTTATTTTTTTCAACATATTACGTTTTTTTTTATATGAAAAATGAGGAATGAGATTGATATTCCATTTATTTTAGTTATGAATTTTTAGTGAATAAAATGTATTCTCTCGGAAAATATAAAGTTTTATTCTCTTGGGGCGGTGATTTTAAAAACTTTGTCCAGCATCAGTTTAGTTCAAATTAAATCTACACAGGAAAACAAAAAAATAAAAAAAAATAAACGAAGAGAAACAGTTTTAATCTGAAATAACAAAAAAAAAAAAAATAATATTAAATATTATAAATTCCAGGATTTTAATCCTAAAAAGTATACACAAATTGTCAGTGGATTTTCATGTTTCAAAGGAGTTATCAATTAAATCAACATAAACTTTCAATGAAACCAAAAAATAAAAACAAGAATTTTTATTTGAAAAGTTTTTTTATTTCAGAATTTATGTTTGCGGATAAATTTTCCAATAACTTATTTTTTTTTTTTTTTTATTTTTCTAGAAAAGAGTTAAAAAGGTATTATTAGTTCATAGAGTTTAAACCTAAATAATGATAAAAAAATATATATGAAAGGGACATCACTATTTAATAATGTATCGAAAGAAATACCTTTCCTAATATCGAAATATTTCAATCTCAAATATTGAAATAACAAAAACTTATCTAATAGTTGTGAATATTACTTCCATTTCCAACGAAACTTAACTTTGTTTCAACTTTTTTATGAAAAAGGTATTTGTATATAAGAACATGAATTGAAAGTTTCGAACTAAGCTGCCATAAGTTTTTTGCGGCAGGCATGTGCACACAAGCTTGTGCACATCACGTAGCTCTTAATTACAAATAATGAACCAATCATGCCTCATGAGACAGCAGCATGGAAATGATAGTGCCATTTTAACTTTTTTGGCTGAATTTATGCATAGTCATTATTTATAGCAGAAGGATAATATCATTGAATAATTATATATAGAAGTGACACCGGAAAAAACGTCCGCTATGTTTGAGGGGTGGAGCCACAATCGTTTGAGGGGTGGCGCCACAATCGTTTTAGGATTGTGTATTCGATGGCCGAAAAATCCCTGAAAAGGACTTTTGGTTACTAAGTAACCACATTTACAATATTATTTATATTTGGTGTATTTGTATTAGTTTTGTTTTGTGCTAGTAGTGTGTTTGTTTATTTTTGTTTCTGTAATATTGAAATTGAATTTATTTTAAATTTTTGTATTATTTTGAATTGAATATTTATTTTTGAATGTTTTATTCTTATGTATATTTGAAAGGATTTTGTTTTTTGTTTTTATTAACGACAAGAAGATTTTCTTCAGTTATAGAAGTGTTTATTTAATTTTGATTAGGGTGCTTTTTGTAATAATATCTAGGCCAAAGTTGTAGTTCACATTGTTTGAATGTTTTCCACATGCACTGTGGCATATACTTACTATTTTCTTAAACCGCATAATGCAAGAGTAGGTAGGGATCAAGTTCATACAATATGGCCATATTTCACATTATTTTAAAGTATTTTAATACAATACGAAACAACCTCGTTTATTTGCTTAAACTGATTTATGTTTGCGAACAAGGACTCTGGATATACGGCTTTGTTCAAATTTGCAACTGCAAATAAAAATTAAAAGTTTTTATAAAATATTAAATTTTGAAAAAAAAATCTTTTCGTACCATTTTTGTATACTTTTCTTTATTTTTAATTAAAACATTTTTGTTATCTAAACTTTAAACGATATTTATAAATAAAATGTTAAAATAAACTCAAAAGGTAAAAGGGCATATTTTGATCGCAAATGCAAGAAAATGTGGTTTTGGGATAGTTCCAATGATTTTTCTATTTCACCATTTGAAATAAAATACATATTTGGTTCTAAGATTCTAAAACTAGAAGAATGTAGCTTTTACATGCTTTTTATTTTGTCATGATATAGTCAAGCTATGCATTCGTACAAAAAAAAAGTTGAGATAACAATCAGACATGGGATTACTATAGCCCTGTTCCACTGGAGGTGGTAGTCTGCTAATATGTAGTAGATTTTTTGTTTAATCTAGTACTATCATCTACCTACTCATGCTCTTCTTCCCGAGTGGATACGATTTGTATTGAATTCGTTGAAAGTGCGTTCCATTGAAAATCGCTAGTTAACTATTAGTAGTACTTTGCCACCTCCCAAAGGAACAGCTAAATGGATCTACCGAGTAACATCAAACTTGGTATGTAGCATTTTTTTGCAGAATCTCCATAGGGGTTTTTAGAACTAATTTTTTTTATCAAAAATAACGATACCTGTCATAAACCAATTTAGGAAATGTTTAATTTTCTCGAAAACGGTACCAGTGATTTTGTTTAAAAAAAATTATATAATAGTTTTTGGGCAATCATGGACATTTCTTAAAATTATTATTAACCTACCGTAGAACCGTGCCAAACTACCAATTTAATTTCAACGAATTTTTTATACAAAAGCATTTATATAGTTTAGATATAAAACAGAAAGAAAATTTGGGAAAATAATAGTTTTTGGATTAGTAATTTCTACAAAATTGCATACCAATTTTATTTTTGAGTTTTTTTTTTTTTAATTTATAAGGTTCCAACGATTTTGAAATTTTTTTTTTTCTAAAAATCTATCTTAGTAGAAAAAATCAAATCGAATTGGTACTTGTTTTGGAGCTATCACGAATTTTCCTTTGTTCCTTAAACTTTTTGGGCTAGTGTATAAAAACAACTCAGGTTAAAAGCTAATGCTCGGTTAAATTTTATGGTTATGAAACTCAAGTATTAAATTTAGCCGAGCTTTAGCCTTTAATCTGAGTATTAAATTGTTTATATTGGTTGAGAGAAATATGTATAATTCAGTTAAATATTTAAGTGAACCTTTAATTTGATTACACTGGTCTGCAAAATTTAACTATTTTTTTCTCCTTCAAATAACTTTTTGATATTATGAAAGATTAGATTTTCTTAAATCTAAATCTGGTTTCAGAAAAATTCTATCAGGTACCATTTTTGTAAAAATGATTTTTGAAAAATGTGGGTAGTTTTTAAAAAAATCATCCTTTTAGATTCATTTGAACTTGTATAAAATTAAAACTACTTGTCGCATTGAGCTCAAATTTGAAGTACTTATTCCTCATAATATGGCAGGACAAAAATTAAAAAATTACGATTTTTCAAAAAAGTAGTCACAAAAAAGTTTCTTTATAAGGGTGAAAATATTTTTTTTTTCGGAAATGTGAATACAATATTCGAATTCCTCGGAATATTCTACATTAATTTCATGCTTGATTCTCTATAAAATATTGTGACCGAAAAAAGTTCTAGCGACATGAAAAAGCATAAACCAAATTCGCACCCGTGTGCCTATCACGTCAAAAAAAAAGAGGTGTGCCTACAGAGGGATATGTAAAGAAAACCATAATAAAATACATTAAACAAAATTTTTACGTGTTTTGTAATTTTATATACTATTTTTCTAATTATAAATATCTTATTCACTAAACCGCCTTGTAATGCTTTTTTTTCTCCTAGAAACAAAAGTATACTTGTCTTATAGTATTTGATGTGATGAGTTAGAATCCGAAGTCAAAAAAAATTCTATCACGTCAGGATTCTGAGATATTCGCATTAAAGTATTTTGAAAATCTCAAAAAAAACTACTACAGTCAAACTTCTTTATAACGAACCTTCAAGGGAACAAAAAATTGCTTCGTTATAAAGAAGTTTTATAAAAAATTCGTTATATAGAAAATTTATTTTTTAATACTGCATGTGTTCTTTTAAAATAATATGGTACAAAAAAGAACTCATCTTAAGGAAATTTATTCATTTATATTTTTTAGTTAAAACATATCAACTTTGAAATTGAACATGCACATGAATCATAACTTTAAAATTTTTAGTTAATTCTTTAACATTGTTGATAGTGTACTAAACGACACATCAAATTTTTCAGCCACATACTTTTCTTTTCTCCACTTTTAATTTTATCAATATTCTCTCATAGCGAAATAGCCTTGTGATTGGCTAACTTAAAATGTAAACTCAAACGAACGATTCACCTGGCTATATGCGTACAATTTCTAAAACACATGTACCCTTTTTCATGCATCCAAACATACATACATACAATAACTTTAAGAAAATTCTTGCCAAAACGGGGAGTTCCCTTTTAAAACTCGGTATACAAATCTAGTGAGCTTTTTTTCAAATTTGAAAATTGACATTTCGTTATAAAGAAACGAATTTGCTCTTGGGTCAAAAAAAATTAGTTCTTTATAAAGAGAATTTCGTTATAGGGAACTTCCTTATAAAGAAACTAATTCGTATGGAATGTTTTTTAAGGGGAAGGGGAACGAAATGAAATTCGCTATAGAGAAAATTACGTTATAAAGAAGTTCGTTATAAAGAAGTTTGACTGTATATCTTAAAAATCAGTTGTATAGATCTCGCCAAACTAACTAATTTAAGGTGTGCGTCTAATCATGTGAACCGAAAAAAGCTGCCCTTTTTCTTACATCAAGGACAAGAAGGACTAAAAAGTACCGTTAACTTCCACTCACCCACTAATTCTTTTTGTTTTTCTATTAACCCTTTCGGACCCAGCGTTACTCTCATGTAACATTTTTTTAGAAATTCATAAAAAATATTAAATTAAACAATTTTTTAGGTTACGATGGCTTAATTGAAAGATAATAATGCCTAGTTACTGGATTATTACAAAAAGTTAGTCAAATATCATACCTTTAATTTTTTTATCGAGAAAGGGACTGAAATTCATATTTTTTTTTCGCAAAAAAATTTTTTTTTATATATGGTCATAATTTTGAAAAAAAAATATAAAAAATGTTAATGCAGAAAGTGTTTTGATTTTTTGCTTAGAAGAAGTAGCATACATTATAGTTTCATAAAAAGTTATTTTCTCAGTTCTCCGACTTTTTTTGGTGGTCATAGGCAGTGCATATTACTTACATGTAACATGAGAAAAACACATTAGTTTTGCTATTTATTATTTTGGAAAATAACTTTTTGCTATTCATATTACTTAGTTGTGATGTTTTTGACCCGATAATACCGAAAAAACATTTTTTAATATTGATTTTCATAGCTTGGGTTCGAAAGGGTTAAGAACTAAATAACCATTCTAATAAATACAATTTTTTTGGTTATTCTTGCACACACACAAAAAAAAATGAAATTTATGTAAACGAAAATTGGTGCGTCTAACCAAGTGAACCGCACTGTACATATAAGCGTGGTCGAATGTTCGGTATTCGACCGAATCATTATTTGCAGCATCTCTAGTTGGTGCCGTTAAAAAATTTCAAATTTCCCTCCTTGGAATCAAAAATAAACAAAAAGTTTGAGCCAAAACGACTTATTGGTTTGAGCTCTTACCTCATTTAAATTATTACATTGAGTTTTTCTTAACGTTTTTCTTTTTTTCTTTAAGGGCCATTAGCTGAAACGAACCTTAAATAATTCATGTTGAACATAAATTTTAAGGCTCTATTTTGACTTCGGCGTAAACTGTCACATAAGGATTTATGTTGTAATTAAATGCTTAAGTTTCGATTCAGCAAAAAAAGACTCTAATTGTTACGCATTTCATAATATTCCAAAACAAAATATAATATAAAAAAAATAGCAATCTCTGTGGGGATACGAACTCAGAAAGCAAAATTAAACAGCAATCACCTTGTCACCTACGCTAATAGGACTATTGAAACAAGGGTAACTTTCATGCCCTATAAGCTATAACGTGCCTAGGATATACAACAATAATATTTAATTTTGTTCAAATTCTCGTCGTTAATACAAAATTTCTTGTTTTTAGTTTCGAGTTACTATGGATACATTTATAATGTCAACTAACTTTTCAATATTTTTGTTTGATATTTGTGTAATTTTGTATGTATGAGTAAAATTTCCTTATTTTATTTTTTCATTTATAGGATGTCGATGTGTCGATACGATTTATTTTTGTTTGATATTTGTTTTATGTTTTATGTGTGAGTAAAATTTCCTTATTTTTTTTTCTACTATAGGATGTCGACGTGTTGATACAATTTATTTTTATTTGATATTTGTTTTGTTACGTTTGTATTTGTGAAATTTCCTTTTTTAAAAACAAATTTTTGGAAAAATAATTTTCTAAGACAAGCCCCATTCTCTCTGGGGATTTTTTAGTACCTACATCTGATTGCCGAAAAAAATAAAATTCTGTAGCGCTAGAAACTATCGGTGTCACTTCTATATATAATTATTCAATGATAATATTTTTTTTTTTTCATGAGAAAAAGGCATTTGGGTTTCTTCAAAAAATTAATTCTTGTTAAATAGGGTTATTTGAATAAAATTCTTCAAAACACTATTAGGTACTTGTATGCATATTTTCAAAAATATAGAAACTGAGTTTTTAAATAATAAGTAAATTCATAAAACTTCTTCTATAGGTACGGTGACCATATTTCCAGAAGCAAATCCCGGGACACATACAAAATTTTTCGGATCGTTTTGAAAATATTGATTCTTTAAAAAAATAAAAATAAAAAAAAATTGAAAATTTTTAAAATGCGTTTTCATTATTTTTTCATTTTGATATAAAGATTTCTTAAACGATTTTATGGGAGCATTTTCGTTGAAATCATTTAAGTCGTATACAAAATAAAAAAAGCATTTTTATACTTAATAAGTACTGTTAATCACTTCTAAAAAAATATTTTTTGGATCAAAATCGTGAGAGCTATTTTTTAACATTTTAATTTTATTTAAAATGATTTTAAAATTGTATAAATTAAATTAAATAAACTTCTAACATGTCCTAAACATTTTTGAAATTTAGCTGGGTTCTTTGCTCTTCTGTTCTTTATTCGAAAAAACTTTCCCTGATGGAGTTTTTCAACCTGGCAAATATAAACTGGAGTTAAATAATTGACGACAAATTTAAAAAAACTAAAGCCTAGTCTAGAGGCGAATTGAAAATTATAAAACCAGCTCAACGAAAATTTTACTTTTCGTTGCACATTACGTAGCTTAACCAACGAAAGAAATTCTTACCTGTGCAAGAATAATTGGAGAGTTTTCAATCGTTTGTCACTCATACTTAACGGTGCATACTGACGCTTTTATACGAAAAAATTAGAAAAACTTTTAATTTGCAACCACTGTTTATCTTGTTTTTCGTACAAAGTTTTTAAAATTTTGAATGAACAAATCAGAGAATTTGCAAATACGGGACAATCACGGGACAAATTACAAAATACGGGACACTTACACGTCCCGGGTTTCTTAAATAAAAACCCGGGACAAGCTGTAGAAATACGGGACAGTCCCGGGTAAACCGAGACGGATGGTCACCGTATCTATAAGGTAAGTTAGGATTCGGAAAGAAAATCGAACTAAAGATAGTAATCCTAATCATGTCTGCAGACATGACAAATGCCAAAAAAGATTTCTTCAAGCTTTGTAGTAAACAGTTTTGGGTGATACCCTAGAGGACAAATTAAAATTTTTTTTTTCAAAAACGGTTCTAACGGTTTTGATCAAAATTTTGGTGTGTAGTATCAAAAAAAACATTTTTGGATTTATATAAACGGATTGATGAATTTTTTCGAAATTTCGTTTTTATGTGTTGAATTATATTTCTTAAAAGTGGCATATAGCTATTAATTATGTTTTTTAAATTGTATTTTAGAAAATTTTTATATACCAAAAATTATTTTAGGGTTGGTGTCAAAATTCTGCCGTTGTCAAAATTCTTTTGTCAAAATTCTGCTTTCAAAATTCTGCTTTTCAAAATTCTATTTTTCAAAATTCTGTTTTTCAAAATTCTGCTTTTCATAATTCTGTTTTTCAAAATTCTGCAAAAAATTAAAAAAGGGTTTTCAAAATGTTAAAAAGCGCGCGCTTTTTAAAATTTTCCAAACCCTTTTTTAATTTTTTGCAAAATTCTGTAAAATCATCTTCTTGAAAAATTATCTGCTTATTTGATTACTTACCTAAATAATTTGTCATTCTTTGAATGCATATTAATTTTTGTTTTATAAATGAATAAATTTGAATATATTAAGAAAAGGTTTTTAATACTAAACATTTCCGAAAATAATTTAAAATTTTTTAATTTGTCAAATGAAGATGAATATTCAAAAATTTTAATAAGCTATAAAAAAAACAGAATTGGCAGAATTTTTTTGTTTAAGTATAAGACTGGCAGAATTTTGAAAAGCAGAATTTTAAAAAGCAGAATTTTGAAAAGCAGAATAGAAAAAAAGCAGAATTTTGAAAAACAGAATTTTCGTTAAAAAAGCAGAATTTTGAAAAGCAGAATTTTGAAGCCAGAATTTTGACCCGATCCCATTATTTTATTTTTAAACAGTTCTAACGATTTTAAACTTTTTTGACTACTTTTACTTTGAAGGTTTATTACGTTGACTTCATCTCTTACCAATTTCAAAAATTAATGTTTATATAATTTTAATATGAATAAAGATTCAAATTTATAAAAAAAACCTTGGGAATTTCTAAAATATTAATTTTAAAGATTTTGATTTGCACGAATTGGATTAAAAAAATTTATATTATTGATTTTGAGCTAATAAGTATGTAATTTGATGTCTTTTATTAAGATGTATTTTTAGAAAAAAAAAAAAAATTCTAAATGGTATGAAATTCTACAAATTTATTTATCAACTTAGAAAGAAAATTTTAAATAAATTCAATATTTCGTTTTAGAAAAAAAAAAAACAAATTTTTATAAAATCCATAAATGCATAATTGAAAATTTTGGTTTTGATTTATATTTATGTTACCTCGAAAATTTTTTTATGAAAAAAACATTGAAATTAAACAAGCCTTTGTTCATGACTGCACTAGCTTTCTTGGTTCATTTAATTTTTAATCCAAGAAAATCTTTTAACGGGACCGCTTCCATTATGCTACTTTTTGTATCTTTGAACCCAATTCAATACGAAAAATATAATTTCCTCAATCCTTTCCCTTACTATTTGGAGTTTATTAAATTTTCCGTAAAAAAAAAACTATTTTGTTATAGCAACTAAAATTCAACTCAGCCATTAAACATATTTTAATTTCTATACTTGGGAACCTAGAAACCTTCACTGTTTTTTTTTATTTTTGTTTTGATGATGGAGCATCAGGAAACAAATGAATATTATTCTTTAACTTTCGTGAGCTTAACATTTTCTTTGATGTTAAAGTCTATTTCTTACAAAGTGAAGAAAAAAACTTTCTTCTGATTGTGATTGTTCTCAGAATCCTTTTAAGAAAACAAGACAAAGTTCTTCATTTTCTATCTGCAGAAGAGTTTTTTTTTTCAAATAGAAATCTTTCGAGGGTAAATTTTTTTGAGCTATTAAGTTCAAGGCTGGGGCATAAGCATTAGTTGTAGACTTATTATAACAAGTTGATTAGATATTGCGATTTGATATTTTACATAAAAAATAGTGGAGTAACTAAAGCTCAAAAATTGGCAATATTAGGGAACCCGGCCGAATAGCTTAGATTTTGATGATCTTTTTTTTCAAACGTCGGTAATTAAAAATACTTAAAAGTCTATAGATTAAAAATTGCCGGTGTTGCCGTTTTGATTTTTTAAATTTAATTGAAGATTTTTGTGAACAAAAACAAATTTTTTTCAAAAATTTTTCTTAAATTTCATAAATTAATTGATGCCAAAAGATTGTCTAGGAAATTCAAGGAAAAAAAATATATGGGAGTGAGGGACAATCTTCCATAGTTCAAGCGATAGATGCAATTTTCTTATTAATTGACTTCAAACACAAAAAAAAATATTTGAACACAACGGCAACACCTACAATATACATTTTTTAAAAGCTAGAAGCTTAGTCATATATGTAAAATCAAAATTAAGTTAATTGAATGAACGGCTTTTGAAAGAATGGTAATTGAACTCAGATTTTTGAAAAAAAAAAAATTATTGAAAAAATTTGAACATGTCGTTTTTTAAACTTGGTCGTAATATAAAATGCATTTATTTTCAAATTTGTTTGTCCGCATTTATTATGATTTCAAATTATAAAAGGAAATGTCAATATGTATTACGGTTTATGAACAAAATTAAAAAGTATTTCATTTTCGAAGAACTTTTTTTAATAAAAGTTTTGAAAAAAATGTAACTTATTTTTTTTTTAAAGTTCAACATCTAAACCCAAAATTATTTTTTATTCATTTAATAACCCTTACTGTTGAAAGTTAAATAGCAAAAATTTTAAGGTCCTATTTACCACAGTCTTGGAGAAAATTAATTATTTCAATGCAAAAATTCAGTTTTAATAAAAAAAACCATTGAAATTTAAGTAATTTTTCATTTTTTTTTTCAAAAGTGTGATATATTTTACCTTTTTTGCTTCGAAATTCAACTGATAATATTTATGGCCAAAAATTTTTTTTAAATAAATTCATATTTTATTAGAAAAAGTTTGGAAAAAAGTCATTTTAAATTTTTCTAATAACATTTTTTTTTTAATTCTGAGTTTGAGGACCATTTTTTCAAAAAGTCTTGATTAAATTTAGTGGATTTAAATTTAAGAGATAAGAATGGGCTTCTGGCTTTTTAAAAGTGTATTTTAAAATATTGTAGGTGTTGCCGTTGTTTTCAAAATATTTTTTTTGTGTTTGAGGTCAGAATGTTAGAAAATTGCATTTATCGCTTAAACGATGGAAGATTGTCCCTTACTGCCTTATATATATTTTCCTTAAATTACCTAGAGAATCTTTTGCTATCATTTGTTTTATGAAATTTAAGCAAAAAAAATGGTTTTGTTAAAAAAAATTTAATTTTTATTTTAAAAAACAATACGGCAACACCGGCAATTTTTAATCTATAGACTTTAAAGTATTTTAAATTTCCTACGTTTGAAAAAAAAAATCGTCAAAATCAGAGCTGTTCGGCCGGGTTCCCTAATAATTTGCTTTAGTTACTCTACTAAAAAAAGGATTTTAAAAATATTAAACATTTATGAGCAAAAATTTCAAACTTATCAAAACTTACTTCAGTTTAATTTCTATTTCTGTATTTACAATAAAATTAAGACTTATTATGTAATAATTGTGTGAAAACCTCTAAAAAATATCTGAGTAGACATTATTTATGATAAATAAATAAATAAAAAAAACTTTCTTTCCTACATAACACATCCTTCTCTGCATGATAAAATGATTGAAAGAAAAAGAAAGGAAGAAATAAAGCCTCAACTGTCTGTATATTGTTATTGTGATTAATTGCAACAATTTGTCAACATGTCAACAAAACAAGAAACACACATATAAAGCTGTTGTAATATCTTTGCCATCCATCAAATGAATCCTTTTTATAACCATCGTCGTCGTCCAGCCCACAATAAAAGGCCACGCGTTCAATGTTTACTATTCACCAAAGCATTTTCTGATGTTATCGATTTCTGAAACGACCGCACATTTGGCCAATAATTATCAAAACGTGTCTCTTTCATTTCAAAAAAAAAAAAAAAAAAAAAAAAAAAACAAACATGTTTTGGTATTTGTCCTTTTACAAATCATGAAAAAAAAAACTGGCAGTAGGTAAAACCACAAAGAAAAGTCAAGTCCTTCTTTCTTTTTCACAAAAAAAGGACAGAATTCTTTTTTTTAATTGGTGGTAAAATTAAACATGATCTTTTCCTAGGGCTCAAAAAAAAAAAGTATGATTTTTAGCTTTTTCGAAATATTGGTCGTATTAAATTAATGCCCTCCGATTGCCTTCAAGTATCATGTTAATTGCAATTTATTATAGCCTCAGGATACTTATGAAAATCAGTGAATATTGAATGAGGTTAATTTGAAGGCAATGACAAGATGGCCCCCCCAAGGCAATATACAATTTAACATCTTTTTGCTTCTATGCAAGTCGGTAAGATGATATTTTACCCCAAAAGGGAATTATAATTATAGAATAAAATGAGGCATGTTTTTTTGTTATTTTATCTTTTAACATCCAAATGGTGTATGTTGTAATAAGAGATGAAGGGACCAATAAAACAAAAATAAATTACGTATACGCCCGAGTGTACTTTGATTAAAATTTAGAGTTGAGAATAAAATTGAAGCATTTTATGATGCACGATGGCGTATTTTGGTGTTACTCTCCTTAATTTGTTTATTTTCTTTGTTTCTTTTGTGTTTTTTTTTTTAATGAAACAATTGCTTTTTGGTGAAATGGGAATTGGTTAATAAAATGACACTTTGTATTGTTTTTGTTTTTCATTACGTTCTTTGATGACAGAATTTGAATATAAAATCGTTAAATTTTTTTCTTAGAGGTTTTGAATGAGATCGTAAATTTATTTAAATGGAGGTAATAAAATAAAGAAAATTCCAGAACTAGAAGTTAAAAATTCTTTCAAAACACTTGAAAAATAATTGGTTTTTATATCTTCTTCGCAGATTTCTTTGAAGTCAAGTTTCTTTAGACAGTTAATCTTCGTATTTCGATTGAATCTCTCTACTTAATAGCACATTATTGAACTCTTAACAAATTCGAACAGTATTTGGCACATGAATGAATATGTTTTTTGTCAATGACTTAATTCCAATTGCAATTATTATAGCTCTTCCGTTTCTGTTGACTTTTCCTGGAGGTGTTATTTAATGAAAATCTCGAGGTTTGCATTGTTCCATGTCCATTTACTTGCCTTTAGGATATTTGTCTCCTCGTAGTTTCGACATATATCATTAATATTGATTTGTTCATATTGAATATGAGGCTCCAAAGGCGACAGTTTGATTGCAGTTTAATTAACATCATTTGCAATATGCACACAAAGGGATATCATTCAGAAAAATTGAAAACAAAAAGAGGTTGATAAGTTGTCCTATGAAACCAATTTAATACCTCGTTTTCACTTTTAATTATAAACTTGAGTTTTTTTTTTTACTATGGAACCATGAAGTAATTATTTATCAACAAGTGAGAAGTAAAACAATCATTATGAAGAGTGGAATTGGAAAAAATGTGAAGTTAAAAATATTCCAGAGAGTTAAGATTTTTTCTTAGAGAAAAAAAAACTTGGTGTGTGTAATTCCAAAAATTAATAAAACAAAACATTTTCTTTCAAAAAAAAAAAATTATTCATATTTAATAAAAAACATATCTTTCAAGAGAAGAACATGTGTACATCCAAGGTTTATATATTTTGGAGAGTACATATAATTAATTATTATGACCTATTGAAAATCGTTAGTTTTCGACGGTGCAGTGCAATAATATTCACGACTACTGACAATTTTTTTTGTCATTAATTTATTGAAGTTTTTTAAAATAATTTTTTTTTTATTTTTGGAATTTAATTTTTTTATAGTTTAGGGTCTCTCTTGAGCTAAATTTTTTAAGCCAAACTTTGAATATTATAATAGAAATCGAGTTTCATTATTGGGGTTCGCCAAAAATTTTGTTTTTAAAAACGATAATTAATTTGCTTGAGCACGCTTACGCTTAAAATTTAGAATAAATAAAATGCACGCCTTGGGTCGCACGAACTCTTATAGCAAAAGTAACTCTAATGTTAAAGTTTTTTACTGAACAAAAGTTTTTTACTGAAAAACGATATTTATCAATAAAATGTTCAAATAAACTCAAAAAAAAATTGATTTTGCTCATAAAAAAGTAACACGAAGTAAGTCATTTAGAACTGCAGAAATATGGTGTTTTACTTCATCTCAAAAGTTCAAACCTTCACAACAGAAAAACTGCTTGATGAATAAGACTGAAACTTTGCATATTAATTTCAGGTATATTAAGCTTCAATAATTAAGCCTCAGTTTAATCTTTTCACCCATACAAATTAAATAGCGGTACATTTTCTTATAAACCGTAAAAATGCCTATTTTGATAGCTTTCCTAAATTAATCTCAACAATAAGAAAACATTTTTTTTTACAAAGCAAACTTAATTTCTTTGTAGAGAATTGAATGAAGTTTTTAAATGTGTCCTTAAATTTTCTGTTTAGTGATCCGTTGTTGAGATATTGATAGTCAAAGTCAAAAGTTAGGTTTTTGGTTTGATGACTGATATTGCAGTGTAAAAAAAATCGTAGAAGTTTGAAACAAAAGGAATTCTAAAGCCAAATAACTTTAACTAGAAGAATAGAACTTTCACACCCTTTTTATTTTATCATGATGCGGTCATTTTTTACTGAGATATAGCCTATCGAAAATCAGTAAAAAAATCACGATTTTTTTTTGTTCTCTTAATTTTTTGGGCTAGTGTATAAATATTTCTACTATTTTTCAGAAAAAAGTTAGTATGCCATTTTAAAGAAAATATAAATCAACATATAAAAACGAAAATTGGATACAATTCATCCCGTTTCCAAAAAATTGAAACATTGAAATATTAATCTAAAAATGCGTTTTTTTTTTTAAATTAAAAAAAAAATTTGTATAATGATTGATGTCAAAATTTAAAATTTGATATTTGTAAGGAATTTCATAATTAATGCAGAAAAAAAAATAAAATGCACGACTGGGTCGCACGTACTTGCTCTTGTAGTTCACAGTATCTTTATCTTAAATATCTATTGGAAATTAAAGATTTTGTAGGAAAAAAAAACAAAAAAAAAAAAAAAATCAGAAGTTTAAAAAATAAATTAAAAAAAATTTTTTTTTTCAAAAATGTTTTTAAAAATATTTTTTTAACATTTTATACTTAATGATCTCTGTAAATTGTAAATAAAATAACTAATGCTTTGATGAAATATATGAACTTAAAAAATATGTCAATTTTTTAAAAGCGGTAACGCCATATTTCCGTTCTCCGCATTTTTTGAGAAAAACTAAGAACGCAGTTTTGTTAGAATCAATAAGAATATTCCGCACACCAAATTTGATCGAAATCGTTAGAGCCGTTTTCGAGAAATTTGCAATACCTCGAAAACGTTATATGGGAGGTATGCGTTAAAATGAAGATATTAAAAAAATAAAAAAAACGGGTCTAGGGAATGTAAAAATGTAAAAATGTACCAAGTTTCAAGCAAATCCATCCATCCGTTTAGGCCCTAGCTCGATGTACAGATGGACGCACAGACGCACAGTCCGACGGACGGCATGACGAAAACCACTTTTTTTGATCTTCTCCATCATCGTAATGTTGGTTTTGATTAAAACCTCGATTTTTTTTTCTACACGAAACCAATAGGTACTTGCCCTATAGAGCAAGTAAAAATAAAATTTGATTTTACGCATTGAAAGGAATTTTTAGAAAAAAAAAAATCCAAAAAAAGTTACAGCCGTTTTTTTTTTTTTAAATAATTTTTTATAGCTATATAAATATTTCTAACATTTTTCAAAAAAATTTGGTATGCCATTTTAAACAAAATATTATTTATATATTATTATTAATTTGGATAAAATTCATCGCGTTTTCAAAAAATTGATTAAAAATAAAATGAAATATTTTTTAAAAATCTATAAATGCGTTTTTTGAAAAATTTTAAAAAATTATGTTGACGTTTCCGTACAAAAATTTTGCTCGAAAATTCAAAAATAAAAAAAAAAAACGTTCTATGGTAGGTACCGTTAATAACGGTACAAAAAATATTTTGAATCAATTAAATCAAAAATTGTAATCAAAATCGTAAGACCTACTTTTGAAAAAAATTAACTTTTCTATTTCCCTTGTATGACAGATATCTACTGTTAGTTTTGATCCTAAAAAAAATTTCAATTTCTTCTCTAGGGAATCACCCAAAACTGTTAACTACAAAGTTTGAAAAAAAAAAAATCGCACCAGTAGTTTAGCTCGAGTTTCTTACAGACGGCAGACAGACAGACAGACAGAATCGCGGGACCCACTTTTTTAGAATTCTCCATCATGTCATGTCTGAATGTTATCTCGAGTCCGATTTTTTCTTCGAATCCTTAACTTGCCCTTTAGTACCTACATACATAATGTATGTATATCGCAAGTAAAAATTTACCAAAAAAAATCTACAAATTTGGATGTTAATTTAACTCATTTTTTAATTACTTATTTGAATTTTTGTCACATTTTAAACAGGAAATTCAATAGGTAACTCAAAAACCATCTGATCTAGATTTTTTCGGTTTGTACAATAAATAAGTTAGGTTAGGTTAGGTAGAAATGGCTGTCAGGAAAACAACTGACACACTTAGACCATTTATTGGTCCGTTGTGATACCATGATTTTGTGAGGAAATTCCTCACTAATTAAACCAGTTGGAGCTTTTAATAAAGCGGTGAAGGTTGAAGATGTCAGTATTGATTAGCTCACTGGTATCTTCTAAGAAATATTTTTCCAGGTATTTTTTACGTCTACTGGAAAGGGCAGGACATGAGCAGAGAAGATGTTGGATTGTTTCTTCTTCTTCCTCATCAAGGCAACTTCTACAGACAGAATAAATAAGTTATTTAGCTCAATTTCTGAATTAATATTTTTTCTGATTCCACCTTAAAGTGTCGTAAAGTAAGGAACATTTCAATATTCCTGTTTTCATTTCCATACTTTCATATAAAACATATTCACGTGAATCAAACTTTTTGTTACACTGAAAGAAAAAACAACTTAAAATCAACGAAAACCACGTTGATTCAACTATTTTTCGGAATGATTTTGCGTTGAAGACGAAAATTTAAAAATCAAAGTAAAACATCGTTACACTCAGAGAATTAAATTTTTTTTCCGTTTGTGGCTAAAGAATATCTTCTGCATTAAATGAAAATCATTTGCTGCGAGGTTAATACAATAGCCATAATAGTTATTAATTCACAGCAATTGTATTGCATTCGACCCAAATTGTAATTCCATAACAGCAAACGTTATGCAAAACAACCCATTCGTTTGGAGGTCAATTTTCGTGTGTTCATTGCGGGAAACGAAAATACGTCCTACATCTAAACTCTTTGTTGTTTACTAGTAAATATTATTGTTTGCAACAAACGAATGAAGTCTTTGCGAAGCACCTTTCTAGAATGTTGTTTGTTTCAAAGAACTTTACTTTTGGTGTAAATATAGAATTCATTTACTACAAATGAATAAAAAAAACTTGATCGTTTGTTTCATGGAATAAGAAAATTATTTTTCCGCAAGCGAATGATCAGTTTGTAGCAAACGAATGAATACTTTTCGAAGAACATTTTCAGAATGTTGTTTGTTTCAAAGAATTTTACATTTGGGGTAAATATTCAATTCATTTACTACAAACGAATACAAAAATCTTGATCGTTTTTTTTGTTTTTTTTTTCGCAAAGATACGATTGCAACAAACGTGAAATGGTTGTTTGCATCAAACGAACTGCTTTTTAATGCTCTTTTTCTTTGACACAATCGCAAAGATACGATTGCAACAAACGTGAAATGGTTGTTTGCATCAAACGAACTGCTTTTTAATGCTCTTTTTCTTTGCCACAATCGCAAAGATACGATTGCAACAAACGTGAAATGGTTGTTTGCATCAAACGAACTGCTTTTTAATGCTCTTTTTCTTTGCCACAATCGCAAAGATACGATTGCAACAAACGTGAAATGGTTGTTAACCCAAAGATTATAAGAATTTGATGCAAACGAAGTCGAAAATATCTACAGCAAACGAAAAAGTCGATTGGGCAATTTTTCCGTTTGCGGCAAACGATTTGTTCTCTGAGTGTAGTTTAAAGTGGTTTGATGTAGTAAAACATTTTTAAATCAAAGTTGTTTCAACTTTGAAAAAAAGCATCAATTTATTAAAAAAAAAGAAAGAAATGGCAGCCGCTGGGGATTGAACCTACAACTCTTGGATCACTAGGCGAATGTTTTACCACTGTGCTATCTCACTGTTGGAAATTAGAGTGATAAAATGCTACAAAAGCTGAAGTCCGGCAAAAATAAAAAAATTTCTTAAGTTGTTTCAATTTTAATTTAAAGATATATCATGTTAGTTTTTTCAACGTTGCGGTTTTTCCCTCAGTGTAACAGTGAAAAAAGTTCTATTGTAGTGTCAATACTTTTGTAATGCTTAAGTTATGACAGAAATTGCATTTTTATTGAAAATTTTCTGGACGGCCCCCTCCTATTAAATAGATTGATTGTGTTGTTGGAACTTCAAGTTATGAAATTAGTTTGAAAAAAAAAAAAATGGCTGAAAAAAATCCAACCTTGATACTTTTAACAAAAATCAATAAGTTAAATATTTTTTGACATCAAACTTATCTTCATCAATCAGTTACAAAAAAAAAACAACATTTATTTTTCAGCACTAATGGCTTATATTTACTTTAACTTTTCATTTCCATTATCACAATATACCTACACCTACATTTTATGCCTTTGAGTGGTCAAAGTTTTCAAACTTTTTTAGTTGAAAAAGTGATTTCATCAAACAATAAATCAAAACACAAAAATTACAAAAAAAAACTTTGAAATACTTAATTTATCATGAAGAAAAGAAAAAATATGTAAGAAATGATAAAAAATACTAAATCAACAAAACCTCAAAAACTTGGCAAAAAAATCAAGAAAAAAAATATACAAAAATACACAAAAATCATAGGAAATCATGGTAAGGTCATTGCAATCAGCAATCGATGAACGATATGATATCCTTCAGATAGCAAATGTGTATGTAATGTGCTCAGCAATTTACCAATAAAGTAGGACCAAGAGACTATAGGAATACTACCAACAAAAAAAAATATGAGAACAAGAAACATTTCCCATTTTCTCTGATTTTTCCCATTAGACAATAAAGCAATTTTATTCGAGGAAAATATCGAATTTCCTAGAACTGAGAGCACAGGAGTTTGGAAGTTGAAACCCGAGGGGTTTCGAATATCGTTGCTCCTGTTTTTTGCTCAAAAATTGTGATACTTTCTATTCATTGTCTTGGTTGGGCAGAAAATAATAAAAACAAAATAGAAGAAGAATATTTTTTTTTAAGTGTCCTCGAGAATGTTTTCAACAGTCATTCCATTTTCAATAAGTTTTGCAGTTTCCATCAACATCAGTTGAAGGAGGGCAAATTGTTGGGTGGAGATTGATCACATCACACAGCAAAGCGATGATATATGAAATACGGTTTGCTGATGTGTGCAGGCGTGCGTGTGAGTTCCAGTGAGTTTATTTGTACGGACATGGAGCTGAAATTTGTGCAGAGGCAAATTCCCTTGACATATCGGAACATAATCTTATTTTCTATTTCAATGAATTTTCTCGTTTTCATAGAAAAACAATTGTTGAAAGGAAAGACATAAAGACAATCGGACATGATGATTTATTTTTGTCATTTTGTTGTTATGTTTTTTTTTTTTGTGTTTTGTATTTGTTCGATTGAGTGTTGGTGTAATTTTCAAATGGGGACTTGTTTTTTTGCCATTTGTAGGGTAGATTTAATGAAGAAAATCTTATTTATCGTTGAAAATCAATCTTTAGAAATCACAAGGATACACAATAATAAGGCACTGAAAAATATAACGTTAAATTGGCGGAAGAAGAAAATCATGTGTCACTTCACATTTTTTTTTTTGTGAAGAATTGAATTTATTTGATTTAACAGGAAAAAAATTATTGTTTTGGGTATTATTGAGTTGGTGTCTTATTTAAAAAAAAAAATAGGAAATGCTTGTTATAAAAAAGGTCTTCAAGGGAATGTGTGCTGCTCATTTAATACAATGGAAGGAGCTATCTCAGACTTACATTAAACAAAAACAAAAATTGATTGACAAATTTGTTTGATAAAAAAGATTTCAATTAAGGCATTATTGAAAAATAAATCAGTAATAGGTATAAGACTCCCAAGGTATAGCATAAAAAAAAAACATGGATACCTTCATGGAACTTCGAAAATAGTTTTTTTTTTTGTAAAAAGAGCGTAGGGCCTTTGGCGGGACAGAGGGGGATATTTTGTTGAAATATATTGATTTGACACATGTTTTTTGAAGTTATACTTCTTATGGGAGGGTGGGTATGAAAATTTACTTTTTGACAAGAATGTCAAAGGGATTATGACGCGATCACCCTGGGTAGCAGGGTTGTCGTTTCACCTTTAGAGTAGGCAGTACTTTAGTATTTAAAAATGCAGTACGCCGCAGTACGGCAAACATAAAACACACAACACGTTGCAAGTTACATGTTTCATGTGGCAAGTTGCATGTGGCAAGTTGTATGTGGCAAGTTGCATGTGGCAAGTTGTATGTGGCAAGTTGCGTGTGGCAAGTTGCATGTGGCAAGCTGCATGTGGCAAGTTGCATGTGGCAAGTTGCGTGTGGCAAGTTGCATGTGGTAATTTCCATGTGGCAAGTTGCCAGGGTTGCAAAAAGCTCACATTTCAGCTCAGCTCAAATTTGAGCTAGGTACCATAGCTTAGCTCATTTGAGCTGAGCTGAAAGTGAGCGCCCCAACTTCCAACGCCTATATCTCGGAATTTTGAAGAAAATGAAAAAAAAAATTGATGTTAAAAGGTAGCGGGGACTCTAATATACATTTGGGTACAACTCCCATCCCTGTAGGTCCACGCGTTCTCAAATCGGGAGAACTTAAAAGTAAAAAAAAATAGGCACGATTCTGAAAAAATAGGCATGATGTGGCGGTTTAACATGGAAGGCGATTTTTTAAAAATCTGACAATGTGCAAAGAGTAGGCCCATGACACAAGCTATCATTTGGCATCACTCCCAAAAATTGCTCTCAAGCGGTTTAGCTTCCAGGAGCGTTCAAAGATTCAGGGATTTTTCGAAAAAAAAATTTACCCCAACTTTCAAACGCGATTTTCTCGGAATTTTGAAAAAAGTCGAAAAACCGGATTGTACCGAAATTTTTTGTATGATAAAAAAAGAAATATTTTACTAAAAAAATAGAAATATATTTACTATTAAAAAAACCAAGAGAAAAGATCACGAAAAATTATCTGTTTTATTTATAAAAATATCCATGTGTTAAAATAATTCCATTAATAACTAGAACCAAACATCTTAAGCTATGGTGTTTTATAAAAGTTTAAAATATCTTCATATTTCATTATACTTTCCAAATAAAAATCAAAGTATCCTCTCACCCATCACAGCTATAAGATCACTTTACCTTAGCTCACCCAACAGCTCAGCTCAGCTCACCCAACAGCTCAGCTCAAATGAGCTGAGCTATGGTACATAGCTCAAAAGTGAGCTAGCTCAAAATTTAAGCTGAGCTGTGAGCTGAGCTCAGCTCACTTTTGAGCTTTGTAGCAACCCTGCAAGTTCCATATTACAACATAAGTAAATTTCACAGAATAAATTGAAAACTACATGGACGCAAGGAGGATGAAAGAATTAATTTATTGTTCACTTGATAAAAATGTAAAAAAACGAAGTGTGGATTAATTAATTTAATAATAGAAATTAAAAATATCAAATGAAATTCATTTACATATACTGAATGAGAAGTATAACTTCAGTAGCGTGTACATGTGTACACACACTCTTTTTTTAATCAGGGCATCACTTTTTACTTGCCATATAGGTAGGTAGGTACTATATTATCAAGTTATGCATTCGTATAAAAAAAGTTGAGATAACATTTTTCCATGATATTACGATGGTAGAGAATGCCAAAAAAGTGGGTCCCGGAAGTGCGTCTGTCCGTCTGTCTGTCTGTATAAGAAGCTTAAGCCTAAACGAACCCATTGACTTTAAACTTGGTAGTTTGTAGAATTTTTCGGAGACTCTACAGAGGAGTTTTTGGAATTAATTTTTTTGGACCAAAAATAACAGTAGGGTAGAAGGGGGAGGATTTGCCAGGATTCAGGAAAATTGACTTAACGCAAAATTTTTACGTTTGTTTTAATTTTTGTATATCTGATATTATTATTGACTTTATTATCTTCACTTAAATATTTTTTTCATCTTGATATATTAATTGTTTCTATTTTTAATAATTTATTCAAAAAAACGAAAAGTGATGTGGCAAAGCCTCCCCATGTGGGAGGCTTTGCCACGGGGGTGGGGAGGGATTGCCAGTTACCTAAATATCAAAGTTAATACAAATAAAGCCAATAATCATAAACAAAACTTCTTTTTAGCTGAAAATACGAAGAACTGATTGATTTTTTAGGATCCTGCCATCCTCTTTTGAGGAAGCTCGCTTCTGGCAAATGTACCCCATGGGGTGCATTTGCCAGAGCAAAACCTACCCAAAAACAAATGGCAAATGCACCCCACAACCTAATCTTTCAAAAATGTACTTATAACTTTTTTATAAGTTAAACAGTAAAAAAATCACTTCTACACAGCATAGTACACATAATTTTCAAAAGATATTTGTATGAAAAAGTAATTTAACAAGACAAAAACCTAAAATTTACGACGGTTATGTATCTTCAAATTTTGGTTCTCATTAAAAAACTAACACAAGCGTCTAATTTATTTCGTGTCCAGCCAAAAGCTGTCAAACTTTGTGGAAAGTTTTCAATCATAAATGTGCAACAGAAAATGATTTTTCGGTATTTAATATTCTGTTGGTTTGGAAAAAAACCTGGGATGGCAAAGGTACCCCATTGGCAAATGCTCCCCCTTCTACCCTAAATATACTTGTCATATACACCCAGAGAAAAAACGCATAGTAATTTTTAATCCGTTCTACATTGAATCAATGGTGAAAAATATATTCATTAATTTTCTAAAAAGTCGTCCTATGCTTAACTTACAGTTTGTCACATCAATTTTTATAAGTGAGATGGCACAGTGGTAAAGCACAAGCTTGTCAACCCAGGTATAGCAGGTTCGATCCCCAGCGGATGCAAGTTTTACTTTTTTTATTTTTTTAATGTGTGAACAACTTTGATTTAATGTGTGAACAACTTTGATTTAATGTGTGAACAACTTTGATTTAAAGTGTGCTACTTTGATTCAATCATTTTCCACTTTAGGCTAAAAATGTAGTGATTTTCCATTGATTCAAAGTGGTTTAGATTGATTTTACGTTGTTTTTTGGCTCAGTGTACCGATTTTAGTAAAGTTGAAATTTCTCAAAAACGACTCCAACTATTTTGTTTAAAAAATTCAAATGTAAATTTTAAAACAAGGTCTATGTTCTATGAAATTTTTTTTTTTTGAAAATCATTATTAACCTGCCATAGAACCATTTTTTTTTAAATCAGATATTCTCCGAAAAGGCTTATTTGATTTCAACGAAACTTTTTGTGAAGAAGTATTTGTATAATTTCAATATAAGCCAAAAATTGAATTTCGGAAAAAAAATAAATTTTTGACTTAAAAAAAAAATTTTTTAATTTTTTTTTGAAAAATCAAATTTTCGAAAACCGGACATTGTACTTTTTTGATATTTTGTTTTTAAATGTTGATTAGTGATTTCTACAAAATGACATATACCAATTTTATTTTAAATCTTTTTCCAAAAAAAATATTTATACAAAATTAGTTTTTTTTTTAAAAACGGCTCAAACGATTTTGATTGACATATTTTTTGTAACAGGTATGACATTGTATAAAATACTTATTTATAAATTATATAAAGATAAACATTAATAAAAATCAAGAACTTTACATCTAAAATATTTAAACACAATAAACAATTTTTTTGGGGTCAAAATCTGAGTAAACATCAAAACAATTGAATCGAAATTTTTTTGAGCAAATTATTTCAATTTTGGATAAAAATCAACGTTCAGTTTAATCTAGGGATTTTATAATAATGCTTGCTTTGAAAACTTTTAGAGTGTTAATTTTTTCCATATTTAACTCAAAAACTCTTCTTTTAAAAATTTTTAAATTGAGGTATAAAAATTGAACTATGACAAAAAAAATTGTATCGACTATTTTGATCCTTGAATTCTATTGCAAACGCAAACCTTTTGTTTTTTTTTACCTATACCTTCTATTCGAACAAATAGAATTGTTATTCGTTAAATGATTCAGAAAGGTCCATGTAAATTTTCTATGTAATTTTTCTCGGGATATTGAGATGACCCAAAATGAAATTTGATACTCAGAATCAACCTTTCTAAAAAAAACTGATTTCTACCTTTGCTGTATTTCAAGTATTTCAGAATATCAATTCAATTAAACTGTCAACTAGTTTATCAGATATCTTTTTTAAAAAAATCTTCAAAAAGGCGGATAATAAAGATTAAAATAAAAATAAAGCTTCTTATGTATATACGTAAAAGCCTTATACTTTATTATTCAGCTGAAATACGAAAAAAGTCGAATGAATTAAAATACCTTCAAAGAGCAACAAAAAATATCCCAACAGATAAAGTATCTCACTCTTGTAAATAATTTAAGTATGAAATTCCCTCATGTTGAAATCCTTGTTTACAAGCTTACTTACCACTTCACCTACTACAATCCTATATACAACCTACATCCTGCATGGGTATGACAAAATTTGTTATCCGGCTTACATTACACACCTTTGTGATTTATCTTAATAACACAAAGTCAAACTGTAGGCGAGTTCAAAAGGTTTTGAGTTACCTTATTTTCTTACTTTGATTTTATTAATGTTTTTATAAATATTTTTTTTATTAGGATCTTTCTTTTTTCAGTTTTTTTTTATATAATTTAGTTTACAAACAAAAAGTAAATTTTTTTTAACTTTTTCTTTGAAATTTATACCTACTCTCCGTTGTGTATATGTAATTTAATTTCACTTAAAATACAAACTCCTTCCCTTTATTCGAAAGCACCAGGTGAACATTGCTCAAGTTTAACACAAGTGTACACCTACACCTGTTTGGTATCAAATTTCTTTGGGAAAAATTGAAAAATAAAAATGGAAATGGAAAAATGAGTGAATGCTTTTCAATGTTTACTTCATGGAATATTGAAAAGAAACATAAGTTTGTAAGAGTGTGTTTCTTGGTATGTGGATTGTATATGTTTATTATTAAACTACCTTGGGACATACCAAGCAAAAATATTCTCATGAATATAAATATACCGTCAGATGCTACAAGAAGGTACGAGGAACATGTAAGTTATTTTTACAATAATATCAATCTGACAGCATTTTTATTATTCCAAAAACATGTATTGTTGAAATATTGGTACTATAAACACACAAAACAAGTAACTGGATTCTTCGTAAAAGTTTGATTGGCCATCAAATATTAGTCTTTCATACTGTGTCATTAATTTCTTAAAAAAAAGGACTTGTTTATCCATTTGAAGAACTAAAATTCTGTCTTTCTGCCTGTCTCTATCTCATGCTACAGCCCAAACAGCTGAACGGATTTGTTTCATCAATTTTTAGAAAAGCGTTTTAAAAATATAGAAAAACTTTCAAAAATCAATATTTTTTAAATCAATATTTTCAAAACGGGTTACAGAATTTTCTTGAAATTTTGTTTTTATGTGTTGATTTACTATTTATCTAACAATTTTGTTTTTGTTTTTAATTTTTGAAAATATTTTTATAAAAAAAAAAAAATTATTTTTTTAAAGCGGTTCCTACAGTAAAAAAAAAATCAAAAAATTCCTTGTTACACAAAAAATCTAATGGCATACTTTATTTGGAAATTTAGACACTTTAAAAAGGTGTTTTCATACTTAAAAAAAAAAAATTTCAATACTTTTATACATTTCATCAAAAATTAATGATACAATTAAACAAACATAATTATTTAACTATATTATGTTATGAGCTTTGACATTCTTAGAATTTTTTTAGAGCAAGTACGTGGGACCTAGTCGTGAAAAAATAACATCTTATATCAAATAGAGCTCAAAAACAAGTATGCAATTGAATATCTTTTATTAAGAAGATTCATTTTTATCAAAAATATTTTCAAAATCATTAGAGCTGTAAAAAAAAAAAACATATTTTTTTATAAATAATTAAAAAAAAAAAAAATTAAATACAATGGTATGCTAATTTTTAGTAATTATCTATCAACACCTAAAACCAAAATTTCAACAATATTCAATGTCCCGTTTTTATTTTCAAAAAAAATTAAAAAAATCACCAAAAATTAATTTTTTCAAAACTTTGTATTATATTTACATTGTAATGGTATAAAAAAAATCGTTGAAATCAAATCAGTAGTTAGGGGAAAAATCCGATTTAAAACGAGCGCTTTCTATTATGAAAGAATCATAATTTACAAGAAAAAGCTAAAAAAATACCTTTTTTATTATGTCATTGTATTAATTTTTGTATTTTAAAAGCTTACAAAAAAAATTATGCAAGTATTTCTTCTTAAGAATAAAACCGTTTTTAAATTTTTACAATGCGCAAAAGGTATAAAAATAAATTTATTGAAAACAATCATTTTCATCAAAAACAGCAAAAAAAACATGAATTTTTATCTTCTCATGTCATTAATTCCATTTCTTTCCCTAACAACCTATACAAAATTTTATACCATCTGAAAGCTTATTGTCTTTGCTCAAAATATATAATTCGATAAGGTCTATGAGACATCTACAAAAAGAGCTTGCATTTTTTGAACTCGATCAAATTGCATTAAAAAAAGCAAAAAAAAACATTTATTTTTATGTTCTCAGGCTATGTAATCAATTTTTTTGTTTGACAACCTATAAAAAATATATATCATGTGAAAGCTTATTATTTCACCTTTCATATGACGTATCAATCTCATTTCAAAGATGCCTGCAAGAGAAGTTAGAATTTTTTAAAGTCAACCATGTCGAATTTCCAGACTGAGATTACGGTACTTCCCACACTGGTGGCTGTTCGGGGGGCAACAGATCTCCACTGGTGTTTTGAAGTTTTTCGCAAGTTTTTTGATTTAACATTGTGTAGCTTGTAGTTAGTCTATCGTTATGTGTGATATACCAAATGAAAGGTAATTGTATCAGGATGATCATAAAAGTTTAATATTCGAATTCTAAAATTTTATTTTATCTCAAAATTGTGTTTACGAAAATGATTGAAACTTCGCACACATTTAGTCGTGGTCATGGTCTATCATTACTTCATATACTTAATTCCTGTATCTATTAAAGAACAAAAGATAAAAATAAAAAACGATGAAAATCGGTTAAAAACGGTCAAAACACGTGTTTTTTTAAAACTTGTTTCTTCATTAATTCAGTCAAAGCTTACTAAACGATTCCAAGTTTTTGCACATGTATGCATAAGGCCAAAACCTACATGTCTTATAAGTTTGAGAAAAATCGAAAATTACCCCAAAAACAAGGTGTTTTCAAAAATTCATATTTCGAAACGCAGAGTGTTGGAAAAAAATCCGTATCAGACGCCTAATTTTTTTCTCTCATCTTTCACCTGGCATCTTTAGAATTGTCAAAAAAAAATTTCCTTTACCCAAAATCATCATTTTGTCATAGCCCCAACACGTGTATAACGTTCAAACACAACGTTATAGCTTAGTTTAAAAATTTTTTAGAATTTTTTCTTAAATGCAGTTATTCTTAAATTAATCTCATCTATCTATAGCAAAAAAAATCAATTCTCTACAACTTCGCATTTAGATTTTAGCCTAAATTTCATCTTTCAATTTTACCCCTGTTTACCCTATTAAATGACGGAATTTTTAAAAATCCTTCATTTGGATTAAGCTTTACGTTATTATCTTTTATATAAGCTATAGAAGATTTTTGTTTCTCTAATAGTTTATTTTTAATTCTGAATTTAAATTCTTTGCCGCACTGCGAAAGTGCGAGAGTGTAACGTTAGAAAATGGACTCATTTTTGTTTTGGCTGCCATGATTCATCGATTTATAAGACGTTATCACGTCAAAAAAAAAAAAACAAATTTCAATACTTTTATACGTTTCTTCTAAATTAATGACACAATTAAACAAACATTATTATTTAACTATATTATGTTATGAGCTTTGACATTCTTAGAAATTTTTTAGAGCAAGTACGTGGTACCTAGTTGTGAAAAAACAACATCTTATATCAAATAGAGCTCAAAAACAAGTATGCATTGAATATCTTTTATTAAGAAGATTCATTTTTATAAAAAAATATTTTCAAAATCATTAGAGCTGTTTTAACAAAAAAAAAACTACGTAATTTTTTATAAATAATTAAAAAAAAAATTAAATACAATTGTATGCTTATTTTTAGTAATTATCTATCAATACCTAAAACCAAAATTTCAACAATATACAATGTCCCGTTTTTGAAAATTTAATTTTTCAAAATTTTGAAAATTTAATTTTCAAAAAAAAAAATTATTAAAAAAATTCGTTAAAATCAAATCAGTAGTTAATAATTATTTTGGAAAAAAAAAATTACTGAAAGATAGAATTTTTTTAAAACTAACATATGATTTTTTTTACCAAAATCTTTAAAGCAGATTTCGAGAAAAATAATTAATTAAAGGACAGGTAGGGGAGAGTGGGGCTAAATGTAACAGGGGTAAGAATTAACAGCTAAAAAAAGCGATGTTCTTTTCAATATTAAGAAACGCGTAAAGGAGAAAAATGCTCAATTTTGGCATATCTCCCGGCACATTTTCTTCAGATGAAGATTAGACGACAGGGTGAGAAGTTACACTAGTGGTGCCCAAAAAATGCATGTTTGTAACTTTTTTTTTTTAATTTTATTTTTGGTCTACCTCTTTACCCAAAAAAGATAGAGTGCTAAGTGTTTTTTTTTGTTATATGCAACTGTGTTTTGGCTCAAATTGCGTGTATATGTTATGTCTATATCAGTTTCGCTTTTTTTTAAATTGATTTTATGTGCCAAATTTCATGCTGGGGCTAGTTGTAACATTTTTCCGGGGCAAGTTGTACCATGTAAAAACCTACCTATACTGAAAAATTGTTTACCTAATATAATTAACAACCCTGAATATGAATGCTTGTAATTGAATTTGTATTTATTTTGAAATTGGAACACATATTTTTGAACCACCACTTGAATTCATAAAGCTTATAAAACAATTTATGAATTCGAATAACTTTTATTTAAGACTACTGTCAAATTTTCTCTGAAAATCTTGGATTTGCTCCATTTTTTACAAATTTGCACCAAAATTTCATGACTGAGGTTTGTTTTTATTGTTATTAATTAAAAATAAATAAATATAAACAAATAAAGGTATTTTTCTCTTATTTTTAGTTCTTGGTACAACCTACCCCGGTATGTGTTACACTTTACCCCGTATGTGGGGTAAGTTGAAACAACACGATTTTTTTTTTGGAAGCTTTATTTTTCAACATTACCGTTATGTTTTGCTAAATTTTTATGATGGATCTTGGAGCTAAAACATGGGTCTTTAATTTAAAAAAGGTCTGGTTGACCCACTTTCAAATTTGTAGGAGAACCATCGATTTTAGAAAAAAGTGTTACATTTGGCCCCACTCTCCCCTACCGTTATATTTTGTCAAAAAAAAAAAAAAATAATTACAAAAATCTTCTGAGATTCTCCAAAAAATGCTACATACCAAGTTTTATGTCAATCGGTCCTCCCGTTAAGGTTGTACCTCCTTATACAGACTGACAGGCAGACGGTCTTGCGGGACCCGTTTTTTTTTGGATTCTCTTTTAGCGCTAAGTCATATCAGATTTTTATCTCAATTTTTTGGTTTTACAAATGCATAACTTGAAAAGTTATGTATCTATAGATAATAGATATATCGCAATTAAAAATACTCATTGCATTAAAAAGAAACTTGTTCCATTAAATTTTAAAACGAATGAACTAACACTTCTTACCTTGAAAAGGCAAAAGGACTCTCAGTATTTATGAACCGAAACAATATTCTTTGCCTATTTAAACAAGTAGAAACAACATTATGCCATAAAATATCTTTCCATGCGTTGAGTACATACGGCAACAGGAAAAAAAATCAGTTTTTGTTCTTAATGTTTTTTTTTCCATGAGTAAAATAATTATTTTCCTCGCAACAATTGTTTAACATTTTGCTATACAGTCATTATACATATTTTTTTTTTCAACAGAAACTAAAATAAATCACAAAGCTTTAATACAAAACTCGAAAAAAAGTTGACAACAAACTTGCAACAAAAATTAATTAAATTGAATTTCTACTTTTCAGAGGTAACATTTTTTTTTTTAAGCATTATGCAATGGCATGGCAAAACCTTAACTTTTCAGAAGTTCTTTTATATTTTTTTTTTGTTTTTTGTTAGTAAAATGGTATTGTGGTTTTACAGGTAGAGTGAATTTGTTTTCAGATGAAATATAGTATTGTTTGATGAAAGATATTGTTGTTATATCAACTTCGTAGATGAACATTGAAAAATAATTTTCAATTTTCCTTAAAGATTCCACAGCCACACACAAAAAAAAAAAGTTCTGACCTGAGGTTGCGACTATGATTTTCATATAGTTTTTGGTTCGCTGAACCCGAATCTGAAGTCCGCTTTGCCCTATCACGTCAGGTTTTCGAAATAACCTCAAAAAATGTCACAAAAATAAAAAAAAGTTCTTATCTGATATTTTTTGAGGATATCTCAAAAACCTGACGTGATACTTCAAAATAGACTTCGGATTCGGTTTTAGCGACCCAAAAAACATACGACTAACATATTCACACACCCAGATAAGAACTTTTGTTTTTTTGGTTTTGACATTTTCTTTAGGATATCTCAAAAACCTGACGTCATAGGGCAAAATAGACTTCGAATCTGGATTCAACGACCCAGAACCTATATAATTAACATACTCGTACATCCCTTAAACGAGAATATTTTTAAGAAAGTTGGCGACCTAGGTTTCTATAGAATTATTTTATACCACAGGTGTTTAAAATTTTTCATAAAATAATTTTTTTACATTTTGCATCAAAAAACAGATTTCAAAATTTTTTTTACAAAAATGTGCAATAGCTATGCAGTTTTTTAAGCATTTATGTACTCATACAATTATTGTAGAAAATTATAAAAAAAAAGAAATAAATAAAATTCATTCATTCGTGGTTGTAGTGAACGAAAACACAAGATGATAAAATTTAAATACAATGAACGAAAAAAAGCCAATATTTTATGAACTGGTTGCGATAGAACTTTTTTCTATCTGTTTTTAGAACAGTCATAAGTGTAGCTATCAGCCGTTTTAGGGTTGTCCATTCTCTATTGCACACCCTGTATATATTCAGACATATTATAAACAAAAATTCCCAGGGAAATGGTTTCGGGAGAAGGGCCCCAATCGGAAAAATGGCGAAAAATTCCATTTTTTTTTTGCTTTTCTATATTCTTAACCGTTGAAGAACGAAATTCAAGCTTAAATAAATTGCACGACTGGGGTCGCACGTACTTGCTCTTATGCTTAAAGTAACTATATTGTTAAAGCTTTTTATTCAAGAAATTTAAAATTTGATATTTTGAAGAAATTTCATAAGTAGTATAAAAAAATTAAATCTGTTTTTATAATTAATAAAACTCCGTTTTAAAATATCTTAAAAAAAAAAACAAATATGCCATTTTATTTCTCGTATGAAAAGGTATTTTTAGAAAAAAAATTTTTGAAAATTGTAGGAGCCGTTTTTTAAAAAAATAATTTTTTATTTATAAAATGTTTTTAACATTTTTCAAAAAAAAAGTTGGTATGCCATTTTGAAGAAATAATTAATTTACACATAAAAACTAAATTTCAAAATTTTTCATTGATCCGTTTTCAAAAAATTGATTTTTCAAAAAAAAAATTTGAAATATTTTTTAAAAAACCAAAAAGCGTTTTTTGAAAATTTTCTAAAATTTTAATATTATCTTTACTTAGGGGGAAGTGGTCACCCTTCGTACAGTTTTTACTTATTTTTTTTTAGTTATTTATTTACTCACTCCAGCTTCGAGAAAATGGACTTTATTTGTAATATGTATATTATTACACTTTACAAAAAAATTTGACACTTTTAAGTCAAAGGCTTAAATAGTTATAGCCATTTTACTGGGATTAGATTTTTGTACGAATCCTCCCCACCCGTGGGGTACCTTCGTACAGCACATGGGGTACATTCGTACAGGATATTTAAAACGTTAATTTGACTAACTTTTGATTTGTCAAATGCCAAATTTGAGTTTTAAAACATTTAATTACTTATTAATTTATTAATTAATTGAACTTGACTCAGAAAAAAACAAAAACAAATAAAAAACTTAATTTTTCGCGATTCGACGATTCTGAAACAAATTATTATTTACATATATAAAAATACCAACCTTAATTTACTATAGAATGCGAAAAACTTATTATAGAGGTTTAAATTTCATTTCAATAAAACTGTATCTCCGTGTTTTGATTGTTATCTGCTCAAGAAAATTTACTGGCGGGCATACGTATGCGTACGAATGTGCCCCATGTTTGACTGTACGAATGCTCCCCAAGCTGTACATAATGCAAAAAAATCGATTTTTGAAAAAATGTACTGAGATTTTGCAATATTTATAATTAAAACACAAATTTAACACTTTAATCAACAATTCTTCATTACTGTTTAGCCAAAAACATACTTAACTTAAACACAACATGACATCAAATGTACATAAAAAAATTACTCAGAGCACTAAAAAACACTAAAAGTCTTGTGGCGACCGAATTCGTTGCACTTAGGATTCAAAATTTATCTAGCAGCTCGGCGCCTACTATGTCTATGTACACTAGTAAGCACGTGTGTGAATACCGTTTAGTTTTTGTTTTAAGCTCACTGTACGAAGGGTGACCACTTCCCCCTACACACTTTTGTATAAAAATTTTCATTTAAATCGGGTTAATTTTGTACGAGATATTCAGAAACGAAAAAAACCGTTCTATGACAGGTACCGTTAATAACGGTACAAAAAATATTTTTTTTATTTAAAAAGTTGGCCCTTATGTGTAGTACTACACACAAAAATTTTAATCAAAATCGTTAGAGCCGTTTTTGAAAAAAATTACCTTTTCTATTTTTGTTATATGGCAGGTACCATTAGTTTTGGTCATAAAAAAAAAAATTTCAATTTCCCCTCTAGGAAATCACCAAAAACTGCTAACTACCAAGTTTGAAGAAAATCACTTCACTCGTTTAGGCTGCAGCTCCAGATAGAGACAGACACACAGACACACAGACAGACAGACAGACAGACAGAATTGCCGGACCCACTTTTTTGGCATTCTCCATCATCGTAATGTCATGTAAAATTGTTATCTCGAGTTCGATTTTTTTTACGAATCCTAAACTTGCCCTATAGTACCTATATCGCAAGTAAAAATAATGAAATTTCAGGAACTTTTCAGTTAGGAGTTTTTTTTCAAAATAGGCCTGATTATGACGATTACAACTGAACTTCAACTTTTTGAATCGTTATACCTAAGACACGGTGGGTCTTAGGAAAAAAAGTGTCATGACACTTTTTATATATAATAATCTGGTCTACAATTCTTGCATTGAAAATTTTTTGATAAGACTTACCGTTTTGCTGAAAATCGTGAAAAACCAGTTTTTGTGACCTTTGACCAGCCGTAAATTTTTTTCCAGACCTCGGATCGATGAGGACTTTTTAAATTTAATTTATGATGGTGTTTCCAACAATCCTACCAATTTTCAGCTTGCTGGGAATTAATGTAACCTCGGATGTCTAAATTGACCGGACTATTTGAGGTAGGTACTTTTAATTTTTTTTTCAATTTAAGATTGTGTAACTTGTAGAGCACGTAACGTTATGTGTGATATATCAAATAAAAGGTTATATTATCAGCATGCGTATTAAAGTTAAATCAAATTTGTATGTGCACTAGATCAAAAGATATAACGTGTGTTGGAAAAGAACATATTTTTAACGTTATCTCCGAATTTTGAATATGAAATTAATTAAAATTTTGTACAATTATAATTTATTTAATTACCTATCTACAGTACAAATTTCATTCATCTATCTATTAAAACAAAAAAGTTATAACAAGTTGAAGTCGTGTCGCGTTTTCGTTTCATCTTGTTTCAAATCACTACGATACTAAAGAAGTTTTCACTTAAAAAAAAATACCAACTTGAAATGTTCATTTCAAAAAAACCTTAGACATTCAACCACTTACAAAGAGTCAAAAGAAATGAACCAAGAACCAACACCGACATTCCAAAGGATCTCTAGAAAAAAAAAAACACATCGAATCCTAAACAAACTGTTCATGTTCATCCCTTTTATTTCATTAAATTAATCAAATGATATTATTCACACATTTTTGAACAAAACCCAAATGAAAAACTAAATAAAAAAAAAAAGAATTAACTTACAATCCAAGTCCGTCCAAAAGTCCTTGTCACATTCCATTGGCAAACACCCACTTCAACAAAAAAAAAAGGCTTCTCGAATAAGATAACAAAATTAGTTCTCAATTGAATAGGCACGACCCCAATACATAGCTATTTCAAACCCCCTCACAAAACACTTGTGGCTTGATAATATTTGCTCTCTCTCTCTCTCTCTCTGAGAAATACACATTTTCCATATCAATAATTGAATTTTCCAATTAAATTACATGAATAGAAAGGCATTCGAATGAGAAAATCAAAAGTCTAGCCTGTATTCATTTTCATGTTGGATACGAGGTATTTTTGAATTGTGAAGAACTCTATAATAAAGAATCAATTTTGTAGGCTTTTTGGAATTTATATTGTTTATTTGTTATCTTTTTCTGAAGGGAATGGGAAATGATGATGGGAGGTCCTGGAGGGGGTATATCACTTTAAGAATCTTTTTTCATTAAAATTTCTTTTCTTCATAGCTTTAAAGGTGGAAATTTGATACGGCACATTGACACGTCCTTGATAGGATTGTGAGAGTGCTTTTTTGGAAGGGGTCCTATAGTGATTTCTTGATCACACTATAGCAACCTCCTTTTACCACCACTTTTCTTAAGGAATTTCGTATTCCTCTTTGATTTTTTTTTTTTGTACTTTTATACCTTATCAAGATAAAGGATCCATTAGCGTTAACCTTTAATGCATCCTTGAAATGCCTGGAAGATATCATGTAGCTATGACAACGAAGAAGATGACGATGTTGATGATGGCGATGATGGTGATATCCTTGTTGAAAAGGAATGTTCCTTCGGAGAACGTGATTCGCAAGCTGAATCATTAGATTTTTGTTTTGTTCTGTATACTTCGATGGGAGGCAAGTATATATAGGCTTTCAAGAAATCAATGGTGATAATAAAAATCTCTTTAACAGGAAATAAGACACTAAGGAAACTTGAAAGGGGAAAGGTTATTTACACCTTATGTAGTTACCACAACCGCTATTGAGTTTATATTGTTGTGTGCCTTCAGGTTATTGGAAAAGTGGTTTGGTTTGATTTTAATTAGGTTCATGCTAGATGTCATTATAAAGCGAAGTGTTAATCAAAGATTTCGATTTGAGTTTCTTCGTGACGCTGCGCTGTTGCTTGATGTGACGTTTTAATTTCCTCTATTTAATAGTGGTAAGAACGGGTAAAGGTGTTTGAGTTAAAATCTTAATATTTTTACATAGACCAGTGCCGAAGCCTTCAAAAACATTAAAAAGTAAGAAAAAAATCATAGTTGGATGAAACCCATTGGAAAAGGAGGTGAATATAATAAAAAATGAAAGGAAAAATAAATTACGGGTGAGCCGAGTTCGGGAAGTGGTAGGGTTGAGTTTTTAATGGTAAAAAATGATATATATCGATTTCTGGAAAAACTACAAGCATTATGGAAAAAAGTTGTATGGCAAAGTTGTAGGTAACGAAAAGATCTACAACTTATTTTTCAACAATTTTTCCACATAACCTCAAAATTTATGTGAAAAATTAAAAAAATCGAGTTTTTGGTTTTTTATTTTTATATTTAAAAAAAAAATGTTTTTTTCTACGAAATTTGGTGAAAATCTATTTTATTATGTCCCAAATACACAGTAATTTATTTGATTTAAAATGTTTATTTTTTAACCCTATTTTAACTGAATATAATAAAAAAACACCCTAATTTTCAATCGAAAATTCACGTGTGAAAATATCAGCTTTTTTAAAAAAATTGGTGGGTATTTTGTTTCTTAAAATCTCTACTTTCTGATGGTGTGACAAAAATTTACATTTGTATACCATAGTACATGTTCTCGGAGAATGCAAAAATGAAAAATCTTAAATTCGAATTTTTTTTTTATCATTATAGCCCGGTCAAATTAGACTAACACCATCATAAGTTAAATCTAAAAAGTCCTCATCGATCCGAGACCTGGAAAAAATTTTACTTCGGGTCAAAGGTCACAAAAAATGTTTTTTTCACGATTTTCAGCAAAACAGTTAGTCTTATCAAAAAAATTTCAATGCAAGAATTGTAGACCAGGTTATTTTATTTAAAAAGTGTCATGAAACTTTTTTTTCCTAAGACCCCTAAGGTATAACGATTCAAAAAGTTGAAGTTGAGTTGTAATCAATTTTGGCTTATTTATTAAAATTTACACTTTAATTAGGTACTCAAAAACCTTAAGATTTTATGTAACATTGATAAATGTTTTTCGATAATTTGTATGGGAGCTAAAATTTAGCGCGAGCTGCGTACCAGGCTTAAATGTGAAATTTTTGCAAATCATAGTGGTCTAATTCATGACATTTGTCATGTTATGTGGTGATAAATATTTCTTTTTTAATGGCGTACCAATTTTTTCTGAATGAATGAGTACATAACAAAATTGAAAAAAAAAACCGATCTAACGATTTTTTTTTTCTAAAAAATCCTTTTTTTTTCCTACAGGAAATTTAATGACATACCTACATACTTTGTTTCGCTAGGGTTAAAATTAGTTCAGAGTTATTACTTAATATTACAAAATAATTCTTAAAATCGGAGCTGTTCGGCCAGGTGTCCTAAAATTCCTATTTTTTTTTAAATTTATTTACTCCAATATAAACTTCTTTGAATCATTTTTTAATGGTTTCGAACTTCAAAAATTCCATTTTTTTCGTTTTTAAAACAAGGGTATCTCTTCTAAACTTGAGCATATTTAAATTCAATTTAACTTTAATACGTGTTCTGATAATATTACCTTCCATTTGATATATCACACATAACGGTATACGCTTTACAAGTTACACAATCTTAAATTGAAAAACTTGAAAAAATACCTCAAAACACCTATGGAGATCTGTTGCCGATGACCAGACCAGCCAGTGTAGGAAGTACGGTAATCGCAGTTTGAAATTTCGACATTCTAGGCTTTAAAAAATTCTTACATTTTTGTAGGCATCGTACAGAAATATGATTGAAACGTCATATAAAATGTGAAATAATAAGATTTCAGATGATATAATTTTGATGTAGGTTGTCATTTAGGGGTTATATCTAGCTGTAAGTGCAAAAAAACCTCCTTTTTTGTGGATTTTTTGTAACAAGGCATTTAATTATATAAACATAAAGACCATATAGCAAATTTATTGTATTAAAAGAATTCGCTATGTATTTAAAAAAAATACTGGGTTCCGTTATTTTTGTAGTAGATCTAATAGACGACCTCCAAAAAACAGGTTTCTCGCGGTGAGCAAAATTTTTCCGAAACGGCTGGAGTAATCGGCTTGAAATTTTTACAAAATTTTCTTAGATTCTTTTGCCAGTTAATTAACTTAGGAAAAAGGTTTTTGACAATAATTTGATTTTTAAGTCACTTTAAAGTGTAAATTTTCGTGAAAAAAAACGATTTTTTTCTTTGGGAAGCCTCCATTTTGTCAAAAATCGAAATTTTGACATTCGTCATCTGCATTCGTCTATCCTGAAAATTAATCTTTTGGTTTTTTTTTTATTTTAAGTGACTTGGATCAGAGATATCTTGCTCACCGCCAGACACATTTTTTAATATTACAAGCAACCTATCCCATAAGAGAAAGTACGTGAGATCCTGTCGTTCATTTTATTTTTTTTAGAGTTGTAAGTACATTCTTAAGAAACCCACTTTTAAATAAAAAAAAGTAATTTTGTTTAAACAATTTCTTGAAATGGGGATGATAACATTTTTTTGATATTTTGTTTTTATATGTTATTTTTATTTATTTTGGTTTTATAATGTCGTTTTCGATTGGTTTAACTCAAGGATTCACTCATTCTGAAATCCAATAAAACAGTTTGAATCGTTTCCACTCAATTCTGAAAGTTTGTATCGGTGTTAGTCAATAATCAAATAAAAAAATTTTAATTTTGTACGAGAAAATTTTGTTTGACATTTATTTTCTATGTATAAGTAATTTTGAGTCGATTCTGATTTGAAATCGAGAAGAGAATTTTACTTCTGAGAAGCGTTTAAGCTGTCATGTTTTTGTGAATAAAACGCTTTCAGAAGGCTTCTGAATGCTTCCGGACGCCCAATCGAAAACGACATAAATGAATGATAACTTTTTCATTAAATAATATTTTTTTCATGTTTGAAAATTTATATTTATAAACAAGTATAAAGAAAAAAAAATGTGTGCTTTTGACACGTGGTAGAAGTGAAATCCTAAAAAAAAATTGGTTTCAAGATTATGAGACGAGACTATACATTTACCACTTTTTCCAAAAGTAATAATATTTTTTTTCCTTTCATTATATGTAGGTATATCAATTTTTTTATATGAAAAGAAAACAAAAAATTACACCATTAAAAAGCTTAAAAATTTTCGTAAAGAATAAAGCCACACTTTAATTTTTACAATTCCTAAAAGTATAAAAATAAAACAATAACACTGGTCAACAAGGTTTTTGCCACAAGAACCAGAATATACTTTTCTATTAGTTTTTGCTGAACTCGAATCCTGAAGTCAGAAAATTTTTATTGGGATCCGTTTTAGAAATGAGGCGCTCAGCGCCAAAACGGCATAACCCCAAAAATTTCGTTTTGAGAAAAACGAGTTTAGAGAAAATCATATTTTCAGGGTTTCTTTTTTGTTGGCTTGTAAAAGTTATAAAAAAATATTATTTAATTCTTAGTTTGTAATTTTTTTTAGTTAGGAGTGTTGGCTATTTGGGATAAGGTCTGATATTTTTTTTATTCCGAAACTACATTTTTGTTATAAATGATTTAGGCAATTTTGTCGCCGAAGCCAAAATGGCGTCCACTAGAGTGACAAAAGTTTTTGGCTCTAATTTTAACTCTATTTAATATAATTTAATGGGTATGTATTTTTATATTATAAATTGTTTTATTGCGGTTCGATCTGTGTAGGTACTCAGTTTGATTTTTTTTGAAAATGTGGGTTAGGCCGTTTTAGTTCTAAGAGCCTCAAATATTACCATTAGAAAATGTCAAGAAACGTCATTTTGGCTGTTTTCGAGGTTATGTTTTTATGTGAGGTAATTTATTATGAATAAATTTGTAACGGTGCATATAAGAACTGGTTTTATTCTTTCAAAAAATGTATAAATCTTTCAGGATACTTAAAATTTAAGTAGTAGTCTTTAAATCAGAAACAACACTGGCCAACACTGGCTGTTACGCCATTTTGATAACAAATTTTGAAATGAAACTTAACTTTTATGTTTATAATTAAAGTATCTATAAAATTTCTTAGCTTTAAATATGTTTATTTAATTCATACTTAAATCTTAAACAAAAACTATAATCATCTAGGCAAAAAAAAAAAACGGAACTGAATTTTAATATTCAAATCATATTTCCTCACTTAATTATGCCCAGCAGTAAATAATTTTTTAATTTAAACATCAAGAAGTAGATTGTACTCATTATAATAAAACAATTAATAATTAACTTGTGTGTCCTTTTGTATAATTTTCCACAATTATAATCCAGAGGCACGAACTTTTGTCCCATCCACCATCCCAGCACTCACTTACCACCATCAGAAGTAGAAGCTTGCGCTAAACTCAAAATAAATTAATAAACATTTTCCATAGAATACAACATTATAATAATTTACTTTCTCTGAGAGTTTTGTGGCTGTGTGGCAACCTTTTAGAAGAAAAAAGTCATAACATTCAAGCCTGGATAACCCATTCGACTACGGACGCCCCCACAAGGCAACCTTCTAACGCAATGACTTTTTAATGAGTAAATTATAAGAACAAGGAAAATTGTTAGTACATACCTGGCCAAACAAGTTTGCTATACTTTGGAAAGAGAAAAAAAAAAAAAATAAAATTAAAACAAGAACCTACGTAAAATAATTAAACTTTTGCAAGGGCGGATTTGTATTTTTTTTTTTTTTGCTACTGAATCAAACCAAAGCTATTTGAGGAATTTTGTATCAATGAAACCCCTTCTTTTTAATTCTATGAATTTTCTACCCTATAAATGATTTTTATCATGCATATATTCATGTTATTCTATGCTTTCATTACCTACAAATTAATGAGATGGTTTCGTTTGAAATTTAATGAAACAATGTAAATCTGTTTCGAAATGGAAATATTTTTTTCTTAGAAATTGAAATCGGAGATAGTCTGTAATCATGTGAAGTAAAATTCCAGATAATTTGACAACAACTTTTGAATGATTTCTATTTTTAAAAATATAAAATGAAAAGATTAAATAAAAACTGTTAAAAAAATACAATTATACTTAACATTAATTTGTTTTTTTTTTTTCGTATTTCCATGTGCGGGCCCTAAAAATATCCTTTTTTACCTTCAAGTTAAATCCACTTTAGAAATATAATTTTTTATTTAACTATTTTTATCCAGCAATTAATTCTGAATCAATTTCAAGGTGATTTATTTTTTTTTTTTTTTAAATAGAAAAATTTATCGTTAAACTTTTTCCTTAATAGCTTCTATAAGGTAATTTAATATCTTTATACTTTTTCTAGAAAAAAATAAAAAACACTTTCCTAATATGAAGGTTTTTTTACCTTCATATTATTCTTCATTAAAATTTAATTTAAATAAATCACGCACAACTGTGTAATAAAAATGCAAAAAAAGTAAAAGAAAATTTATTACATCGATTTTAAGAGAACATGATGTAAAATTTCATTTAAAATAAGGTGGCAATATTAACCTCAATAAAAAGATAAAGATGTTCCCAGAATCTGTTTATTGCGGTTAGGTTATACCAACCATAGTAAAGTAACAAACAAACATAAAAATGGTTGTCAATAAAAAATACAGCAATGCGAATCGAAAACGTGTCTTGAAATTCAAATAGCAAAAATAGAACTTCAACTTTCGCTTATTTATTTTTTTTTTATATATTTTTGTATAATGTTTTCTTCAGAAAAATAAAGGGTTTGTTGATTTTTCTATGCAAATTAATGTAAAAGAAAGAAATGGAAGAATTTTCAGTAGTATTCTTATTTGTACGTGAAAGAACGAAAAGCTAGTTTGTAATGTGGGTCGGAGACATGGGATATTTATTCATTGAGATAAATTATAAACTAATTTCGATAATTTCGGTAAAAATAAATAGGAACTAACTTAGAAATAAGATTTTTCTAAGTTTATTCGTGGTTTTCTTTTTCAAGCATTCATAGTATTTGGCCTTGAGTAATAATAATGGCCAATCATAACCGGCTAATAAAGAAACAAGAAACATTAGAATAAAATTTTTGAATCACCTCAGAAGTTTTGGTCCAATTAGGTAATCAAAACATTTTTTTTTTTAAATCCATAGGTAATGTTAAAAAAATTGTTTAAAAAAAAAAAAACATTAGATGTCAAAAGTCAATATTTAATCCAATTTTAGTTGCGTTCAATTGATTCAAGATTTTCAGATTTAGGATTACTAAAATGTTGGATATGCAATTTATTGTGTCTTAGGTATTAAAAGTTTATTCTTCAAAAAGGGCTCAAATTTTTCGTTTGATATAAATTTCGGTATTTCCATTTCAAGTTTCCCAGTTTAACAGGAACTTAAGGGAGATTTTTGGGTTTCTAGAAATGTCGATATTTTAGATTGGGAGTTTTCTGACTTAGGATTTATTAGATTTTGGACTTTAGTGACATTGGGTTGTTTTTTATTCTGACCTCAACGTTTAGAAATCCACGTTTTCGTTTGTTTGGAATATTTTTTTTTCTTTAGGTCCACAAATTTTACGCTTTATACAATTTGTTTTAAAGTTAATATCAAGCGGAGATTATAGTGGAGCATCTTAGCAATAAAAACTTGCACTTTGTGATAAAAACATGAAATTTATGTATATCGTTGGTATATCAATATAATATTTTACCTAGGAGGATGTATACAAGCCTTCTAATAACCACAAATTTTACATAAATTCATTGAATTTTACTTTCTGTGCATCGTTATAAACACCCTTAAAGGTAAAATATTAAGTGGCCAATATCATAAAATGAGGATTATATATAGTACTAACAATCCTATTAATTTGATCTCATTATCATAAACTGCACAAAAAAAAACACCCTTTAACCAGAAATATTGTGATGGGCATATTTTATTATTTTTTCTATGGTATATTAAACGTGCATACAAAATTTCATCAGCCTACCACTTATTTTCAATGAGTACTTTGTAATATTTTGGCTCTTGTTCCTTAAATAAATGACTATTTATTAAGAGTGCAATAACTTTTTACATGATGGTCCAGACATTTTGGTATTGACTTTATTCGATCGGGAGTTAAAAAATACCTCGAAATCATGTATTTTATTAATACAAATGTTTCATTAGCTATACTATGATATGCAACAATGCGGGTGCAACACAGAAAACCGCTTGTATCTACCCTCCCGGATGGAATACAAGGTGGCCCAATATGTCAAAATAACTCTTATATTGAGTACTACCAACGATATAAATTTAATGCTTTTATCACAAAGTGCACAATGGACCAATTTAAATTGTACATTCTTGGTGATAATTGAGATTTTTTTTTTCAAGGATTTCAGGCTTTCAGGTTTTAACTTTCAGGGTTTAAAGTCCCGCATTTGAAGATTTTTCGTGATATTTTGTTTTACGAAACTGGATTTTTACAATATTGTCCCAAGCAAGAATCACTGAAAAAAGTATTATTCTTAAAAACTATGAATCTCGTTCATAAACCAAAATTCATACATTTTTAAGAAAAATTCATTAAATTTAAGCACAAATTCTTAAAAAAAATGTTTAGTTTTAAGAAAGATTCATAAAATTTATGAATCAATTTTCATAAAAATTTTCCTATGGAAAAAATTTTTATGAATTTTTTTTAAGAACAAATACGAAGGTTTATGAATAAATTCATAAACTTCTAGCTCCAATTTGAAGGATATTTTGCTGAATCTTAGAATCTGGACATACTTTTATGAATGAAATTCACTATTATTTTCCATTCAGTTGTATTTTGAGTTAAAATAATTTTTAAAATTGACTTTTTTCCCTTCTAAAATTAAAAAAAATCTATGTTTAAAATTACATTTGTAAGGAGTTCATAAATTTTGTGTGTTTTAAGTATTTTTTCTTAAAATGAATGTATTTTTTCATTAATTGAAAAATAACGAACATTTTACCGTTATCCTGCATTCGGTATTAAGAACTTATTCTTAAAATCTAAGAATCTGTTCATACTTTTTAAGTTCGAGATTCATATTTTTCCAAAATTTAAGAATTAATTCATTAAATTCTATGAAAGTATACATATAATTTATGAAAAAATTCTTACCTTTTGAGTTTTTAAGTATATTTTCTTAAAGTCTATGTATTTTTTCATCAATCTAGAAAATAATAACTGTTGTTTTGAATCTATGCCTTAGAAAGTTTTCTCTGCAGATTTAGTTTAAAATCTGATATTCAAAGTGAACAGTCGTTGCCGAAACAAGTTTGTGAATAAAAAACAATACAGTGTTAAGCATTTAAAACCACGTATACAATTTTGAAGAGTATAAGACTCTTGTTGGTTCCCGTTGCCTCTTTCCCATATACTCAGATAAGTATAAAAACATAATTAATTTGTTAAAAATTTCTTTCTTTTATATATATATTAAATATATTTAAATTTTTTTTTGTTATAGGTACATAATTTAGATACTTTTGTGAAACGAGTAGGCACGTGAGTAATCTTCAATTTTAGACAATGTTATTTTCGCAAAAAAGCGAAATATAATAGAACCGGCAAAAGGGCACTTAATACTGCACCGTAAAAACCATCCTAAAGTCTATTTGCAACAGATCCAGTACACCCAAAGTTGTCATTGCAAAATAAAGCAAACACATCATGTTTGGAAAACATAGAATTTAGTAAGTGTTGCATGTTATTTAATCCCTTTAAATATTTAAATTTTGTTTTAAAGTAATATTATCAACATTCCTCAAATTATTCTATTTAATTCTGTATCTACCTAAATTTTTTATATTGTGATTTTTCCCCAACTTATTCAATTTTGTATTGTTTTTTCTTTCAGCTGCTGAACCTAATGCTGCCGATTACAATAAGGTAAAAGATAATTCTACCTTCTATTTTGATTTTTTGAACCAAATAGTACATAGTCATTTTACTAATACAAACTTTTTTTTATCTTTCCAGATGATGCATCAATTAAAAAAGAAAAATTAAATTAAAAAATAAATTTATAGTGATATTTATATTTATATTTTTAATTTAATTTATAGTGAAAGTGACCAATAAAACATTTCTTTTATTTTTAAAAACTGTTTCATTTCTTTGTCTTAGATTTTGGGTTGTTTTCTTTTGCTGTTTGTTTGATTGGAACACAATTTTTTTCAGGAACAAATTAAATGCTTTGAATGGTAATGTATATTATATGCATCTATATAAATAAATGCATACATTTTAATGAAAAGTGTACTACATTTTATGAAAACAATCATAGAAAAATTCATAGTTTTTATGATTTTTTTCATAAAATTTAAGCAACATTTCATTCAAATTTTTACGGAATTTATGAAAAAAATCATAAAATATAAGAAATAATCTTAAAATGTAAGAAACTTTTCTTAAACTTTGTTCTTAAATTATAAGAAATAATTCTTAGATTGTATGAATTTTTCTTAAAATCTTAGAAACTTTTCTTAAACATGTTCAAAAATTTTCGAATTCGTGTATTAACAGAATTCATAAAATTTAAGAACTTATTCTTAATTTTTAAGAAAGATTCATTCACTTATGAATTTGTTCTTAAAAAGATTCTTAAATTTAATGAATTTTTACATTGGCTCATTTGCCATGAATTTTTACATTAATTTAATGTACAAATTCATTAATTTTATGTACCTTTTTGGTTCAGTGATGAACCCTCCGTGTTTTTTTAAATTTTCAAATAAGTGGAAACATTTTTCTTTTTTAACAACAGCTGTGTTTTTTTGGCATTGCTATCCGTATCTGCAGTTGGCGTCCCAAGCAGTGCTGCCATTTCGAAATTTAAAAAAACATGATAAAAAACATGATTTCAGTTCAAAAAACATGATTTATAAAAAAAAGCAAAATTTGAAAGAAAATGAACAACCACATCGTGACTAGGGGGGAATAAAACAAATTATTTCGACTTCATTTTAGAAAATAGTAAAAAGTATCAGAGGTATAACTACACAGGGTACTTTTTGCAAAAATTCTTAAAGTGAAAATTATCAAACTCATTTTATGATGGAGAATTCTTAGATCTTGGCTTCAAAACGTTTATAGTTTTTTTTTCGGAAAAAATTGCCCTTTGAAGGAAAAAATAATTATTTGCTTTTGTAATTTACCCACTTTTTTTTCAAAAGGTGGCCATTGTAATTAAAACTTAAATTACAAAAATTGCGGGAATAAAACTTGAAAACATAAATCAGTTTATAATTTGTACTTATTCAAGGTTAATTTCATATATACATACTTCATGTAGGTATTGAATGACTTATTGGGCCCTATCGTGAATCTCGAGGGGAATTTTGTTTCCCTCGGAATATTTTTTTCCCTCGGAATTTTTTGTGCGATCCTGAATCTCCCACGGAATTAATTTCCACGGAGCAAAAAATAATAAGAAATGATATCTAAATTCCCCTGGAAAATTGATTGCCGATACCAATAAATTCCGAGGGAAACTTTTTATGATCATTTTCGCTCCCATATTTAAAACATGGGAAACATTTCGAGGGAAATTTTTCTTCATGATAACCCCCATTAAAAATAACAGTTCATCTAGTGAAAAAGATTGTTGGTTTACAAAAAGATTATAAGATTTTTCTCTTGGATTAAAAAAAAAACATGATTTTGGGCACGAAAACATTAAAACATGATTTTAGTTCAAAAAACATGAAAATCATGCTAAATCATGATTTCTGGCAGCTCTGGTCCCAAGTAACAATTTTACTTGCATAAGGTCCATTTTCTTCGATTCGGCAAGCTATAGTTTAAGGCTTACTTATGCAAATCATCCATTTTGGAAAAAAAGGAGGTCTCCTTAAGGCTATCTGAAAGTGTTTAGAAGAAGCCTTGTAAATAGAAGTTAAAGAAGACCTTTATAAGACCTGTTTGAACCGTTCTATTTTCAAGTGACAGAAGGCTTTCATAAGACCTGTTCCAAGAGGTTCTTGTAAGTATGCAATGTTTTCATCTCTCAAGTATGAAATGTTTTTCACCAATAAGTATGCAAAGCTTTTATCCTGCAGATATGCAATGTTTGTAACACATTAGAAAAAAACATTGCATTTTTATGTGAGGTTTCAATTAGCTCCCTTTTTGCCACTCATCTTTAATATTCGAGTATGGTCTACTGGTAAGGTGCTGGCTTAGTATGCAGAGGTACGTGGGATCGGTTCCTGGCGGGGCCATTTGTGAAATTAAAAAAAAAATGTGTTCTTTTTCAATTAAAATAAAATTCTTCCCATTTCAGAACGACAGGAAAAGGCATATTTATAGATTAAGAAGATTAGAACCTTTTGGATTTTTGTTAGAGTTCTCAGCTCTTGGAGTTTTGGTTTTTTTTTGACAATTAAAATTTAAAAGTTCATTACAATAAATTAAGCAGATTCTAGTAAACAAACAAAGAATAATATATCTACTTTTTAATCTGAAAATTATTTTCTAGAAGTTCTTATATCTACCCAATATCGATCCAACAAGTTAATAGAAGCAATTAAAAGACTTATTGCTTTTAATTAAAGTCCTGCTACCATTACCCAGTATATAACCCTCATTCTATTTCACTTCCACACACTTTAAACTTCAATTAACTTTTAATTAATATCGCTCCACATCACTTCCAACAATATTTTACTCTTTTTATCTCATACTTCTCTTAAGAACACAGTATTGCTTGTTTCACAAAATGTGTGATGTGAAATCATAAAAATCTTGGTCTATTAAAAAAGTGAAGAACGACTCCTTCAAAACTATATACACAGTATAAACTAAAATACACGTTAAATGAAGTTGACAATAAAAACCACCTTACCATACCAATACCACCACCATCTTAACCACCAAACCATGGACCACACACATTTACCATATCAAAGACGAGTGAGAGATAGAAAAAAAGAAAGGTTTAATGTCGATACCAGACATTGAAACCATATTTTTTAAGTGGGTATAGTGTCCTTGCACTCTTTGTGAATAGTTTGTACAACTTTAATATTGATTTTTAATGAATTTCAAGTTGAAAAAAAAAATAAACAAGAAAAAAGGACTTTTTTTGTCAAAAATGTAGGTCAGACTGATAGTAAATTTATTTCAGATAATGAAAAATGACAATTAAATGGTTTAAATGGTCACTTTGAAATGACAGATTATACATTATTTTCCATTCATTATTTTCATGATTAAGTATTCTCTGCTTTTAAATTGCATTTAATATGAACATGCAGTTAATTTTTTTTTTTTTAATTAACTGGGTTATTTTAAATTGTTTTTCCTTCTTTGTATTTATTTTTAAACGACACATAAGGATACTTTTTCATGAACAAGGGCTTCTTTTTGATTAAAAAACTTTCACTTCTCGCTGTGAAAATTAATGGATGTATGCATGGTCTTTTGAACTTAAGGTGGACTTTTGCTTAATATTTTGTTCATTGTTTTTATTTTACAATTTTAAAGCATTATGCCGTCTACGGCATTTTGCATAGTTTTTTGTAATACATTTTTTAAACAATAGGAAGCGATTAAAATAAAAATCATTGAAAAGTAGGGTAAACAGGGGTAATACGACAAGGTAATACAAAATTCATTTTCTACACCAAAAGTGTACCGATAGGTAAATGTGATCAACTTAAATGGCAATAGAGATAGAAAGAATTTCAATACGTTATGAACGGATTTTGGGTTCAAAACATTCTAGCTCTTTTTGTAGATGTTGTATAGACATGGTTGATATAAATATTTTGAGCTGAAATAATAAACTTTCAGATGATATAAAATTTATTATAGGTTGTAATATAAAAAAAATATTTAAAGGTGATGGAATAAAAAAAAAAGTAGATTTTTTCGATTTTTTTGCAAGAAAAGTGATTTTTTAAGGTTACATTTCAATCATTTTATTTATTTAAAAAAAAGTAGATATTTGAGATTTCATTGATTTTTCCATTTTGTATATTGAAAGTAGAACTTTAAAACTTACATATTTACATGTTTTGATCATTTTTGGGTTAGTTTTGAATTTTTGGTATTTAAAATATGCGAATTGAGAGAAAGTTCTTTTTGTGTTCTAACTTACAAATCCCGAAAAATTCGTCATGAAGATTTGGAAACACATGAAGATATTAAAAAAACATTTGCAAACTTTACAATATTTAAAATTTTTTAGGGATTCTCAAGCATCCAAAACAGAAAAATAAACTCTTATCTACAATAGAATATATATAAAAACTTATTTTTATAAAATTGCATTTTAAACTATCTGTTTCATAGAATTTTGTTTTTTTTTTTTTTTTGTTGAAAAAACTTACCCCTTTTAAAAACCAAACCCTTATTTTATAACATATCGCCTTTTATTTTCGTACGTTGAAGAACTTTTCTAAACTATATTTTTATACAAAGTTTTATATAAAATTTGTATGATAGTCAAAAACTTTTATATCTCGTCTTCTTTTTATCCTTTTTTTAGTTGTATTTTTTACAAAGTTAGAAATGATGATACCATCTGTATAACGAATTATGTGGGTTTTTTTCTCTATAATTTTAAGAAAAACAGAAACCAAAAAAAAAAACTATTTTCTGGTAAAACATAGAATTCTAAAAACCAACAAACGACCAAATATGTAAATAACTTTCCCCCAAATAAATCTCGGAAATCCAACACATTTATAAAATACCACATAGCCCACAAGCATAAGCCTAAACATTTTATAAGGAAATTTGTATAAAGAAAGTTCTTCCTCTTTATTATAATATATATGAACATGAACACACAAATATATATTTTGTTATCTTTTCTTTATTATACCATAGAATGTCAGTTAAACATGCAAAAAAGATATATTTTTTGGGGAAAGGATATAGGAACAGGGACGCGTCAAGTGTGTTTCAATTTGATGGGGTTTTCATGGAAATTCAAATAAGAAATATGTCTTCTAATTGTATTCTATATGTGCTTGCTAAAATTAAAAGAAAGATTAACTGTTAAAGAAAATCAATAGAACAAAAAGAAATCGTTTTTGAATTAATAATAAAAATGATCGAGACAGCAATCATTCATAGGGGTTAGGTTGGATTTAAAAAAAATGTTTAATTTTTTTTTTTTCAAAAATTTCTTTGTTTTTAGATATTACAGATTTTTTCCATTTTCTTTTTTTGTTATTGGAAGATCAACCTTTGCGACTTAGGCGCAAAACAAATCGTTTTTGTGTTTTATAAAGCACCCTCCTGATACGTGTCTGAAATATGACTTTAAGGCTAGTGAAGAAGATACATTTATAAACAACATAAACAAGGAATTCAAATATTTTTTGATATTTTTAAATATTTTTCATTTAAGTATTCTTGACTTTAAAAACAATTGACGTCTCTTAAATTCACCAAGAAATTTTATATCACAAAGTCCATCTCTCTTTGAAGTCTCTTCTTTTCATGAAAAATTTTTACGAAGTCTCATCTGTGTTTGAAGTCTATTGACTTCCTGAAAAAAATTCCTTTGAAATCATTTGACTTCATGACGAAATTTTATTTCATAAAGTCTCTCTTTGAAGTCTCTTGACTTCATGAAAAAAAATTTCTTTGAAGTCATTTGATTTCATGATGAATTTATTTGAACTTTGAAGTCTATTGACTTCATGAAAAAATTCTCTTTGAAGTCATTTGACTTCATGAAGAAATTTTATTTCATGAAGTCTCATCTCTCTTTGAAGTCTTTTAGCTTCATGAAAAATTTTATTTGAAGTCATTTGACTTCATGAAGGAATTTTATTTCATAAAGTCTCATCTCTTTTTGAAGTCTCTTGACTTCATGAAAAAAATTTCTGTGAAGTCATTTGACTTCATGATGAAATTTAATTTCATAATTTCATCTCTCTTTGAAGTCTCTTGACTTCATGAAAAAAAATTCTTTGAAGTTACTTTAGTTCAAGCCTCTTAACTTCATGAAAAAATTTTCTTTGAAGTCTCTTGTCTTCATGAAAAAATTTTCTTTGAAGTCATTTGACTTCAGGAAGAAATTTTATTTCATAAAATTTCATATTTTTTTTGAAGTCTCTTGATTCATGAAAAATTTTCTTTGAAGTCGCTTGACTTTATGAAAAAATTTTATTTAAAAGAAAAATTTTCTTTGAAGTCGCTTGACTTTATGAAAAAATTTTATTTAATAAAGTCACATCTTTCATGAAGAAATTTTATTTCATAAAGCCTCATCTCTCTTTGAAGTCTCATGACTTCATGAAAAAAATTTCTTTGAAGTCACTTAACTTCATGAAAAATTTTATTTGAAGTCACTTGACTTCATAAATAAATTTTTCTTTGGATTTTTTTTTCTCTTCATGAAGACCATTTATTCATCAAGTTTCATTTATATTTTAAGTGCCTTAACTCAATCGATTGGTTCCTATTTCTTCCAATAACGTCACTTCGAACTGAAATTCGTTTGACTAATTAGATCAATCAACTTTGTTCCTGTAGAAGAAAAAAGTACTCAATAAATTAACTCAACAATTTGCATCCACGTTTACGATTTCATTTTATCCATTCAACAATTTTCAGTTTATCTCCATTTCCAAAAATGTTTTTGCTGTATCATGATTAAAACAAGCAAAACGAGACGAATTCCTCCTTCTTCAATTTCGATCGAAAATATCGAAATAAATTTTTCCTTTCCTCGTTGAGCAGATATCATGTCACGTTTGTGAAGTTAATTTGTCAATTAAATTGTGTAATTTTATTTGAGTAGCACCTTCCAATGAAACAATTTACAATTGTACATGTTGTGTGTAAGCAATCAGTCCCTTTTTTACTTTAATGTCTTTCTACACTCACAAACTCACAGGGGTTATAAATAATATCGAAAAGTATTCTGTCATACAAACACTGCAGGGAATAATTTTGCCTCGCACAATTGGCAAGGTTCTTTCTAAAAATAGTCCTTTGGCGTAATATTATAACCAACAATTTCAATGGGAATAAATTATACTGGAGAAAACATATTGGCAATTATTTGTTTTTGTGTGTGTGTTTGCGTAGGAGAGTTATAGGAGCTCAAAAAAGTCTTGACTTTTAAAGTTAAAAATTAATATTTTTTTACTTTAAGTTTGCTTTTATTATTTTAACTTTTTGTTTCATTGAAATCAAAAAAAAAAATATTTAATTAAATATTTTTACATATTTTCAAAAGTGTGAAGTTACATTTCTGAGAATAAAAAAGTGTTTCTGAAGCTCGATTAAGGCTTACGACAGTATTTTTCCTTGTATTCAATAATTTATGACGGATGACAATTATTTTATCCTCCATTCTATCCAATTCAAAGGGAAAATTTAAATTCTCAGTAATTTAAATTAAAACAAAATAAATCCGTTTTCTTAGAAAAAAATAAAAAAACAGAAGGAGAGAGAAAGAAGCCTTTGAATTTAAAATTAAACAAATATTTTTAAAGCGCCATGAAAATTCATCCCGACTAAAGTGAAATTTGTTTGAAATTTTTCAGCCCCTCCACCCCAACCATCACCCAGTAGAAGGTCATGGGCAAATTGATTCAAATTCTCTTATACTATACTTTGGTGCTCCAATATAAATAATATTTGCATATGAATTTGTCATCAAAAGACCCAAGGATTCTTTGGTTTAGAGAGCGATAGAGAGAGAGAAAAAGTTTTCTTAGAGGAAAGTAAAGAGGAAGAAAGAATGATGAATTGATGAGATTATTTGTAAAAGGGGTGACATGTCATTTGCATATTTGGTCAGTTTGGTGTGCTTTAATCTAAAATTGTTTTAATTTAAAATTATTATATATGCAAAAGATATCATTGAAGTATTAAATTGGTTTTTCAGAAAACTTAATTTATTCAATATTATATTAATACTAGCTGACCCGGCGGACTTCGTTCCGCCATTTTTTGTATTTATTTTTAATTTTCGACTCTATACAATTAGTTAACATTTTAAATGAAAAAGGGAAATAGCAAAAGCGGCCTATGTAAAATATGGCCTATGTTAAAAACGGCCAAAAAACTTGGGACAAAAAAACTTGTTTTTCCCGTTATTTAGTCAAAAATCATTTAAAAATTTAAAAATTTGTAAATGCTTGCGCATGACTAAAGCCTATATTTCCTATAAGCTTGAGATTTTTTGGAGGCTTATAAAAATTACAAAAAAATTAAAAACTTCTCAAAAATGTCCCTAAAAATTAGTTGTTTTTCAAAAATTCAAATTTCAAAATCCAGGGCCTATGAAAAAAATCCGTATAAGACGCCTAAATTTTTTTCTTAGTATCTTTCCAATCGTGTTACTCAAGTTTCCGTAAAAAATTTTCCCTACCTTTAATAAGCCTTTTGTCGAAGTTCTACCAGATGTTTTCACTGCACAAAAACCTTCACAACTTAGTTTTGAAATTTTTTTTAGAATTTTTGCAATACCTTTTTCAACCTTACAATAAATTTATCTATCATAAAAAAAAAATTCAACTCTCTACAACTTACCGTTTAGAAAATAGCCTCTATTTTCAATGTTGTTTTACCCCTATTTAACGTATAAAATCATTAATTTTTTAGCCTAAAACCTTCTACTCTTATTCCCCTTTGATTTAAAAAAAATAAGCAAAATAAGTTAGAAGGTGTGGCCGGTTAGCGAACGTACAAAAAACCAAACTTTAATATATATAAAAAGCAAAAAAAACATGTTATTTTATTTTCTCACGCTTAAAATGTGTTATCAAATGAAAGGTAATATCAGGATGCTCAATAAAGATAAATCAAATTTTTATAAGCTCCAGATCAAAAGATGTAATATGTTGAAAAATAGAGTTTTATTTTACCGTTATTTCAAATTTGTCATTATAAAATTAATTGAAACTTTGTACAAATATATTCTTGCCCATTATCTATCTACACTGTAAATTTTATTCATTTATCTATTGAAGAAAAAAAGATAAAAATAAAAAACTGTTAAAAACGCACAAAAAACTTGGGACAACAAAATATTGTTTTTCCCGTTATTAGGTAAAAAATTTGTATATGCATGCGCATAATTGAAACCTATATTTCCTATAAGTTTGAGATTTTTTGCAGACATTAAAAAATTCCAAAAAAATAAAACACTACTCAAAAATGTCGTTAAAAATTAGGTTGTTTTTCAAAAAATTTTATTTCAAAATACAATGCCTATGAAAAAAATCCGTTTTAGACCCCTAATTTTTTTTTTAATATCTTTCTCATGGTGTATTTCAAATTTCTGTGCAAAATTTTGCGTACTTCTAATTAGTCTTTTGTCAAAGGTATATGACTGCAAAAAAACCTTCACAACTTGGTTTTGAAATTTTTTTGAATTTTTTCAATACCTTTTTTAACTATTGAATAAATTTGTCTATCATTTAAAAAAAAGTCAACTCTTTACGACTTACCGTTTAGAAAATAGCCTCTTTTTTCAATGTCGAGTTACCCCTATTTAACCTATAAAATCTTAATTTTATTTTGCCTTAAATCTTCTCCTCTTATTCCTCTTTGATTAAAAAAAAAATTAAGAAAATAAGTTAGCCGGTGTGGCCGGTTAGCGAACGTACATAAAACCAAACTTTAATATATATAATAGATATTCAGAAATTTTAATTTTAATTTAAATACATATCAATCTTAACACTAAAATATCCAATATTCAACAATCTAGTCAAAGTTTTGTTACATGTTTAAAATAATGTGGTTGATAAGGGTCTATATAAATTATAAATGCATACACGTGGATACATACTTATAAAAAATCATATAATAAATGCAGTGAACTTGAAATTTAAGAAGTGATAAGGTATAATGTTTTTATATTGTAACGAATTACTGAGCTTATTTTAAGATAAACATCTACCTAAAACTGTGAAGATACCTAAACAACTGAACGCACCTTTAGTAACAAGTGTGAACATGCCTTTAAAATTTCTGAACGCACCCCTGACCATCCAAAATATCCCACTGGAAGTATGAAGCCCCCCCTCCTTCGAGAAGCAAAGACGAGAACCTTCGAAGACATTCTCGAATTTCGAAATTCAGGTATAAAAAGTCATCAGTGTGGACACCGACCGCGGACAGCTTAATTTTGAAAGTGAAAGAGTGAGTGAGAGGGGTGAAATAAGTATTGGAAGTAAATTGAGATGAAATTAAAAAGTAATGGAGTTATGAATACCAGAGTTATGCGCGTCAAAGTTATTCAAAACCGAAGTTATGGAAAACCGAAGTTATGCTAAACCGAAGTTATGAAAAACCAGAGCTACGAACACCAAAGCTATGCAACGTGGTTTTTGAGTTGGCAACCATTGAGAGGAACGATATACGAGAGGTAAGTACCAAAAAGGTAGAGCGTGTAGGTTGAGTTAAGATAAGAAAAAACATTAAGTAAAATTTGTCCAAAATTTTGTTGCATAATAAAATAATGGACTACTTTTTGAAAAATTAATTTTCAAATTCAAAATTTTGAAAAAAAAGTGGAAACAAAAATTTTGAACTGATTTTTGTTTCCACTTTTTTTTTCAAAATTTTGAATTTGAAAATTAATTTTTCAAAATGTAGTCCATTATTTTATTTTACACAAAATTGATATTTTGGTTTTGTAAATGGAATTATATCTATTAAAATCAAGATGAATAAAATATTTTCTTTTGTCAACTATTTCTTTGATTCAATGTTGTTCTGTTTTTTTTTCTCAATTTCTTTAATAGTTTTTGTGGTACCAAAATTTTCAATATACCTAATCGATTTGATATTGACAAAGATTTATATCTAATTTCATAAACAAACACTAAAACCACTTGTATCAAAAATCTTCTTAAATTTTATCAGGACCTTAAATCTTTTTGGTTTAATCAATCTGTAAAAGGGAAATTTAAGGGGATTTTTTGTTAAAATTGAGTTCACCTCACATCCCTGGAAAAATAGGTATATTGTTTTTTTTTTCTTTCTAATAAGCAAGAAATATGTTATATTATGTCTTGAAACAATGCTACGAAATGCAAAAAAAAAAAAACAAGGCAAAAAAAAAAAATATTAACAAAGTTCCTTTTTTTTGTTTCTTTAATATAAAAATGAATGCTGTTAGCATAAATAAATCAAATGAAACTCAACAACTAATATACAGATGAAAGTCGGAATTTAATATTTTTTATAGCAACATCGTCATGATTGAAGAATAAACTCCTGTTAGATACCCGGAATACACTTTCACAAATTTTGTGTTGCTCTTCATTGTAATCAAATCATTTAAATATTATTAAAAACATGCGATATAATACAAAGAAGAAATTTGTTTTCATTATTTTCTATCTCCAAAAATTATAATAATAACTTATAATTAAATGAGCCAAAAATGGGCATTTATTTTTATTTATAAGGGTGCTTAAAAGCTTGTTAAATTTAAAAGTGCTTCGTGAAACCAAAAAATCTCATTTGAAAGTTTAAAAGCCTGTTTAATTTTTAAAAGTCCTTCGTGAAATCACATAAAAAATATTTAAAATTTCAAATCAATGACTCAATTTAATTTTCTTTTTTTTTTCAACAAATAGTCTTTAAAATCGTAGGTGTCAGTATTGCCAATATCTTTTAAGTACAACCAGCGTCAAAAAAATCACACCTTATAGTGGAGTAACTAAAGCTCAAAAATTGGCAATATTAGGGAACCCGGCCGAACAGCTTAGATTTTGATGATCTTTTTTTTCAAACGTCGGTAATTAAAAATACTTTAAAGTCTATAGATTAAAAATTGCCGGTGTTGCCGTTTTGATTTTTTAAATTTAATTGAAGATTTTTGTGAACAAAAACAAATTTTTTTCAAAAATTTTTCTTAAATTTCATAAATTAATTGATGCCAAAAGATTGTCTAGGAAATTCAAGGAAAAAAAATATATGGGAGTGAGGGACAATCTTCCATAGTTCAAGCGATAGATTCAATTTTCCTATTAATTGACTTCAAACACAAAAAAAAATATTTGAACACAACGGCAACACCTACAATATTCAAATATACATTTTTTTAAAGCTAGAAGCTTAGTCATGTATGTAAAATTAAAATAAAGTTAATTGAATGAACGGCTTTTGAAAGAATGGTAATTGAACTCAGATTTTTGAAAAAAAAAATTATTGAAAAAATTTTAACATGTCGTTTTTTAAACTTGGTCGTAATAGAAAATGCATTTGTTTTCAAATTTTTTTGGCCGCATTTATTATGATTTCAAATTATGAAAGGAAATGTCAATATGTATTACGGTTTATGAAAAAAATTAAAAAGTATTTCATTTTCGAAGAACTTTTTTTAATAAAAGTTTTGAAAAAAAATGTAACTTATTTTTTTTTAAAGTTCAACATCTAAACCACAGTCTTTGAGAAAATTAATTATTTCAATGCAAAAATTCAGTTTTAATAAAAAAAAAAACATTTAAATTGAAGTAATTTTTCATTTTTTTTCCAAAGTGTGATATATTTTATCTTTTTTGCTTCGAAATTCAACTTTTCAATATTTATGGCCAAAAATTTTTTTTAAATAAATTCATATTTTATTAGAAATAGTTTGGAAAAAAGTCATTTTAAATTTTTCTAATATAATTTTTTTTTTTTTAATTCTGAGTTTGAGGACCATTTTTTCAAAAAGTCTTGATCAAATTTAGTGGATTTAAATTTAAGAGATAAGAATGAGCTTCTGGCTTTTTAAAAATGTATTTTAAAATATTGTAGGTGTTGCCGTTGTTTTCAAAATATTTTTTTTTTGTGTTTGAGGTCAGAATGTTAGAAAATTGCATTTATCGCTTAAACGATGGAAGATTGTCCCTTACTGCCTTTTATATATTTTCCTTAAATTACCTAGAGAATCTTTTGCTATCATTTGTTTTATGAAATTTAAGCAAAAAAAAATGGTTTTGTTAAAAAAATTTTAATTTTAATTTTAAAAAACAATACGGCAACACCGGCAATTTTTAATCTATAGACTTTAAAGTATTTTTAATTACCTACGTTTGAAAAAAAAATCGTCAAAATCAGAGCTGTTCGGCCGGGTTCCCTAATAATTTGCTTTAGTTACTCTACTATTATATTAAAACAAATCTGACAAATCTTGATTTGTTTTAAACCCAGATATAAATAATCATTTTTATCTAAAAACAAAACCGACTTCCATGGATCAAAACAGTGTTTTATGGTTTTTCTAATACATAGTTCCCATGGCTAAAACGAAATTAATATTTGACCACATTGCAGCCACCAGCTTTCCATTACAAAGAATTATCAAAATTGGTTCGCTCAGTCCAAAGTTATGAATTGAATACCTCCTCCTTTTTGGAAGTCGGTAAAAAATTAAGAAATCTGATAAAGTTGATTTTTTTCTATTTTTTTTGTATTCTAAGATACCAACTTTTTTCGAAAAGGGCCAATCCCAAGATTAGAACTCAAAATTTTAAATTCAAACATTTTTATAAAAAAAAAAACTTATAAAAAAAGTAATCGTATTTAGTTATTTTCCATTTTCCAAGCAGCATTGTTTTTGCTTTATGAAATAACCTTTCATCATCACTCACGGTAAACAAAATTGATTCTTTTTCCAAAAAGGCTTAAAATTCGTTGCGTTTTATTATATATCTTTAAAAGCAATACAAACAGAATTTTTAATATCCTAGAAATTTTCAGTATTTATACTCTTCGTAAAGTCAAACAAAAATATGGTCCACAGAACGCAGACAGACAGTTGTTGACCTCACTTGAAAAATTTCATTAAAAATATCTTTCGGCCTGTACTTTGTATATACATAAATAATATTTGATGCATGAACCTGTATAGGTACATTAAATACAAACCTTCTTCAGGCTGACTATTATTATAATATAACGTTAATCTAAATTTAAATAATCCTTAAATCCTAAATTTAGTTATGAAACTTCTTAAACTAGCAAAAACATTTACTTCACACTTTTATAGATAGAACAACTTTCAACCAAAAATATTTACTTCAAGGTTCTCTTCATAAATTCATAATTAAAATTCATAACCACGGTATGTTTAAAGTTTCTATAACGATAGAGTTTGTATACACCTTTCTCATAGGTACCTACTTCATAAATAAATTTCATGCTTCTATGATATTTAGCTTATTAGCGTGGTCTCTAGAAATTCTATCACATTACAATGTCTATAAGGTTATAAGTCGAAACCATCAGTTTCAGATGAATCTCTTTTTTCACAAAAAATTGAATTTCATATTCAAAAGTTGAAAAGTCAGAAATTAAAAAAGTTTCTTTTTATTTTTTATTAATGATTTTGACCACATTAAAACTTTTTTCCTGTGGAGAACTTTTTCTGATTTTTCATGAATGAATAACTTAAAGAATGACGAAGAGACATCAATCTCTGGTTTGTGGGACGTGCAAATGCAAATGAAATAAGGAAAGAAAACAAATTAGATTTGAATTTGTGATTTTATTTTTTTTTTTATTATTTAAATCTAATAAGACTTTGCCAGTGTTACCCCCTCTTCAAGAATTTATAGCTTTTTTTTTTCTAAGATATTCGTTGATGGACGTCAAAAGAATCCCATTTCTCTCTCTTTTCCACATATAATTTTATTATACAAATAAACGAAGGCGAAAGAAAATGACAAATAATAAAAAGAAGAATAGAAGATTAGAGGAGGGTGTTGTGGTGTGTGTTTTTTTTTTTGTAGGATAGCTAAATCACTTCTACAATACGGTACTGGTTCATTATGATTAAATGAAGAATGACTGAGAAGAAGGCATACAAGGTGGCGCACTTTAGGGGTTTGCATTGTGGCAGTATGGCAAACCTAATGATCACACCGAAGCGCTCTGGTGGCATAATCAGCATCATCATTAGCTAATCTAATCATGGAGAGCAATTTGCTTAGGAAAGTTCAGACACAAAAAGATTGAAAAAAAAGTAGCTTATTCAAAAAAAAGTTAAGTGTTTCGAACCATTTGTTATGGAGAAGATGTTAAATTCCGGTGGATTGAGGGCAGTTGAAAAGTCGTCTTGTTAATCCTTTTTAATTCATTTTGAATCAATTTTGGGTTAATCCATATAAAGTTGTATTTTTTTTTCAACACAGTTATTCACTTAAAATTACTGCATATCTTTTTAATTTTTTTTATTAAATATTTTTCACTTTAAAATTGTGTTGTGACCTTAAAAAATCTACTACTTTTTTTTTAAATTTTGATTTTTCATTAAATATTCACTCATCACATTTAATATAATCACAATTTCAACCGAAATTTAAACACAGATTTAATTTTTTTTTTGTGTAAATAAGATTTACCGCTAAACCATCCGTTTGTTTAAGATGACCGTTATAAACTGATTTTGAATGAAAACATTTCTCACGATGGCGCCCAACGCTTGGATGTGATGCATTTCTTTTTTTCTTCTTACTCAATGAAATAATTCCTTGTATTGAAACAAACAAATTGTTATCAAACGCACAAGGCAAGTAGGAAAGTGTGTGAGAGAGTTTGAGCTAATTTTTGTCGACGGAATGAAATGGAAATGGAATGTTTTGAGTTAAAAGCTTAATTTTGTCTGCAAAGTCTAAAATGCGCATGATTTTGAATTTTTTTGCATTTTGCTTATAAAAGCAACCTGTTGAATTATTTAATATTTTTGTTTTGTTAATCAATATAAAGCATAGTATTAAGTTGATACAAACAAAAAAAAAAGTGGTTGCAAAAGGTTTTTTTTTAGAATTCGAATGGAAGGAATTTGAATAACTAACCTGGACTAAGAATAATTTTGTTGTTGAATGTTTTTATTTGTGTTTTACTTTTATGGTGTAGAAAAAAAGGGTTTGACATTGGAGGGAATAGTTCTTCATAATTTATAGTGTTTGCTTAGTTAGTGAGGTGATTTGTTTACGTTTTCACTGATATGATAAATAATTTATAGATAAATGACACGCTTCTGTGTGCTTTTGTTTTAATGCGTGAAAGTAAACAATAAATATTTACTGAAATCAATAATAAATCAAATAAAATCAGAAAAGGGTTAAATAAATTGGTTTAAATAAAAAACTTAACACACGTTGTTGTTTTATTTTTATTAAAGCTGTATAAAATAAATAAAAGCAATGAAGCTTTTGTGAAGAGTGCATTTTCTGGATGGATTGGAAGTTTATGTATTGCTCAGTCTCCTCGCCTAAATACATTTTTTTTTACGTTTAATGAAACTTTTTACAAATTGAATTTACCATTTTGCAAATCAAATACATCTTTTGCTCAATTCGAAAAAATGACGATCATGTACCATAAGCTTATATCAATTTTTTAATGCACGTGGAAGACTTCAGAAGTTAAAATTTTAATCGAATTATAGATAAGTTGATACTGAAAAGGAAAAAAAAAAAATAAAAAATAGGGTTGCCACTTTTAAAATGGACACTACTTCTATATGGCAAACCTATTTTAAAGGACAAATTGTCGCAAAACTAATTTTTTCAAACTTATCTTTGTAGTCTGATCAATTGAGAATTTTTTAAAATGTCAAACAAAAGCCTAAATGGTGAAAATATTAATAAAATAATGGGTTGTAAAAAATAATTTTTTAATGCATTTGTTTTCCATTAAAAATTAAAAAAAATATTTATTGCAAATAAAAAAATTTAATTAAAATAAAAATATTTATTGCAACTAAAAAAAAAAATTGCATTGAAAAAAAATATTTTTTGCTAGTAAAAAAAAATCTTGCCTTATAACAAAAAAGATGTTATTCCAACTGAAAAATATTTGCAATGAAAATAAAAATATTTGCAATAAAGTAAAAATATTTTGCATTAATAGTTGAGTAACTAAATCTAAAAAAATTTCAATATTAGTTAACCCCGCCGAACAGCTCTGATTTTGATGATCTTTTTTTTCAAACGTCGGAACCTAATTAACCCTTTCGAACTCAAGCTATGAAAATCCATATTAAAAAATGTTTTTTCGGTATTATCGGGTCAAAAACATCACAACTAAGAAATATGAATAGCATAAAGTTATTTTCCAAAATAATAAATAGCAAAACTAATGTGTTTTTTTCATGCTACATGTAAGTAACATGCACTGCCTTTGACCACCAAAAAGAGTCGGAAAACTGGGAAAATAACTTTTTATGAAACTATAATGTATGCTACTTTTTCTAAGCAAAAAAACAAAACACTTTCTGCATTAACAAAAAAAAATTTTTTTTTGCAACTAGGCATTATTATCTTTCAATTAAGCCATCGTAACCTTAAATATTTTTTAATTTAATATTTTTTACGAATTTTTGAAAAAATGTTACATGAGAGTAACGCTGGGTCCGAAAGGGTTAAAAATACTCTTATATATTTCGTTTATTTGTAAAATAAAAAAAATACTCTTATAAGTCTATAGATTAAAAATTGCCACTATTGCCGTTTTGATTTTTTAAATTTAATTGAAAATTTTGGTTAAATTTCATAAATTTACTAATGCCAAAAACTTGTCTAGGAGATTAAAGGAAAACAAGTAGGTACATATGTAGGAGTGAAGGACAATCTTCCATCGTTTAGGCGATAAAAGCAATTATCTCACAAATTGACTTACAAAAAAAAAAAAATTGAACACAACGACAACACCTAAAATGTTGAAATATTCATTTTTAAAAAGATAGAAGCTTATTCATATTTGTAAAATTAAAATTAAGTAATACCATTAAAAATGGTAATTAAACACAGATTTTTGAAAAAGAAAAAAATATTGAAAAAATTTTAACATGACGTTTTTAAAACTTTTTCGTGATATAGAATGTATTTATTTTTCAAATTTTTCTGGCCACATTTAGCTATTATGATTTGATATTATAAAAGGAAATGTCAATATGTGTTACAGTTTATAAGAAAAAAATAAAGTATTTTATTTTCGAAGATTTTTTTTAATACAAGGTTTGAAAAAAAAATTAACTTATTTTTTTTTTAAGTTCATCATTTAAATATAAAGTTATTTTTGTTCATTCCATAGCCCTGAATATTGCTGAAAGTTAAATAGCTAAAGTTTAAAGTTCTTATTTGTCAAAGTCTTTGAGAAAATCAATTATTTAAATGCAAATATTCAGTAGGTATCAAAAAATCCAATGAAATTGAAATAATGTTTATTTTTTTTTTTTCAAAATTGTTAATATTTATGGCCAAAATTTTTTAAATAAATTCATATTTTACTACGAAAAACTTAAAAAAAAAGACATTTAAAATTTTTAATAGGTAATAGTTTTGTTAAAAAAAATTTAATTTTATTTAAAAAAAAACAATACGGCAACATCGGCAATTTTTAATCTATAGACTTTAAAGTATTTTTAATAACCGACGTTTGAAAAAAAGATCATCAAAATCAGAGCTGTTCTGTTAGGTCGGGTTCCCTTATAATTTGCTTTAGTTAGGTACTCCACTATAAAAAAAATTGTATTACAAATAAAAAATGTTTGGCCTTTGCTTTTAAAATAGCAAGCCAAACAAGTTTCCTGTTGAAGTTGCCAAAAGCAAAATAAATAAAAATAAGCTGGTTAAAAGCTCTGTAAAGTCATATTGAAACGACAAAAGTCATGAGCTAACTTTTCTTAATGTAGAGTAATTCTGAAAAAAAAGAATGTACTCTTCAAATATTTAGTTTTAATAAAAATAATAAAAAACGCGGATTTGTCTGAACTAGTTATTTGGAAGCATGTATAGTATCAAATTTCTAGAAAAAGATTTAGAAAATAAATCAATTTTTTAATGTAATCCACATTTACCATGGCTTGCCATTTCTAAGAAAGAAATAATTAATTTTCCAAGAAGATCTATTAACACCTTAAAATCTCCAATTTCCAAATTGTTATGTGCGATTAAAGTTTTACAAATACTTAAAATCCTTATAACTTGACACTTTTAACCCACAGAGCTAAGAAATTTTCAATAACAATTTTAATAACTAAAATTTTAACCTTTTCACTCTAAAACTTCCTCGAAGAATGCAATAATTTTCATCCTTTCATTACAAATAATCTTTTGATATTTAATTTTCTTTTCTTATAGAAGCTTATATAGAATATCAAGTCTATTATATATTTTATGAGTCTTTTTTTTTGTTCTTGAAGAACCTTTAACCTTTCAAAATAATTCATCTTTTCTCAGAACTTTGTTCTTCTGTTCTGATCTTCTTTTGTTCACCAATACAAAAACTATATATAAACTCTCCTCTCTGTCCTGTTTCTATACCAGAACACACACAAAAGAGCTCAACTTGCACAAAATCAATTAGGTTAAATGTTAATGCAACTTGGGTTTCACATAGTTACCTACATAATACACAAAATTTTATCCCTAGTAACTACAACTATACAATCCAATGTTATGGTATTTAGATATAGTAGAATGCAATTATTGCCTCAAGACCATAGTCAGGACGATAGTTGAAGATTATTCAAGCTTAAATTCTTTTCCAGTAATTTCTCCCTCATGCAAATGATAAATGGTTCTATTCAAAATATACTAAATGCATCAGCATTGAAAATGGCTTTTAAATTTTTAAAGTACCATTCAACTTGGTAATAAAATTTATTGCAAAAGTATTTTTGGAGGACAACTGTCATGCAATTAAACGAGTTACAAAAATAAGGAATTCATATTCAAGCTTTAAATTAAATCCTTCAATGTTGCCTTCCGAAATTAGATTTCAATTTCCTGCATCATCAAGCGAAAAGGTGGAGGAAGATACATTTTTTTTTACTTTTTTTTACCTTCTTGAAATAAAATAAAAAAAAACGGAAACATTGAAGAAGTATCAAAATGAATTTTCTGCCTGCTTCCAGAGCAGGAATAATTTTCTTAAAAATAAAAAAAAAGAAGGAACCAAAAGGTAATTTTCATTTTGCATTGCTTCAAGGCAAACACAATTTTCACGAATCAATGAATCTTAACGGTTAAGGAGTAAGAGCAACTTGTCTATGGTATAGGAAAAAAGGAAGAAGGAAAGGTGTTGTAACGCCTATATCTATTTGATTTATCTTTTTCTATAGCCAGGTAGTTCCTGGAATAAGAAAAAAAAACATACGTTTGATGAGGAAGGCGCAAGTTAATCGAAACAAAATTTAGCAGTATTTTGGTATAGAAATTAAATAATTCAAGTTGTTCATCTTATTGAAGTTTATTCAAGCAGATTGAATTATTTGACAAGCCTTAATTTAGTTAAATATAAAAAACCATAAATAAACACCATCGAATTGCAAATACACGGTTTTTACTACAAAAAAAAAAAAAATAAAGAAATAAAAGAATGATGAAAATGTATATGTACAACGAAACATTTATTAAATCAAAATGGACACTCAATACAAATCACAATACAAAAACTTCAATGGAAACGTTTTCAAGATATGATTTTGTAAAGTTTTTTGTCGTTGTTAACGCAAAGCCAACACCTGAAAGCTGAATAAATAAACAAAAAACAATAGAATAATTTTTTCCGGATTATTTCAGATGTTTACCTTTATTGATCCGAGCATTTAAAAAAAAACATCAAAAATGTTGTTTTTTTTTCTTAAAAAATTTAATTTTTTTTAACTTTTTAAAAACATGCATACTTATAAAAAATTTAATTTTCTACAAAAAATTACTTACATTTTACAAATTTTCAAATTAAGCTTGATTTTCAAGTTATAGACAGAATTTGGAAAAGTCACAAAATAAGTCAAATTTTTGTATCGTTTTTAAAATGGTCATATCTTTATAACTAATCAATAGATTTTTAAGAAAAATATCTGGTTAACTTTGCAAAGTATAGGTCTACATACAAAATAAAGAGAATTCGAAAACTTTTGAATTTTTTTTTGTCAAAAATTTTATTAAAAAACTTTTCTATAAATGTTTTGACTCATTGTACTTAAACAACTGAAATGATCAAACAAAATTATTTTCATGCTTATTTATTCAGCTGCAATTTGGTCATTTAATAATTAAGAAATAGCCCGAATACTAAGTATGCTTGAAAAAACAACTACAAAAATTTTTGAAAAATCAGGTCTCGAAAACCTATCCACAATCATTTTTTTTTTTACAATTTTTTGATACAAATTAGGTTATAAAAAACAAATTTGTACAAAAGTTTTCGATGAAATCGTTAATGTTCTTTATGAGAAAGTCAGAAATAAAAAAAAAAACCGTTCTAGAAAAGGTACCCTTAATAACGACTCAAAAAATATTTTTAATTATTCAAAAAGGACGACTTTATTTGCAAAGGCACACATGTATTTGTTAAATCAAAATCATTAAAATATAAGGATCGTCAATTTGGTCCAAACAAATATTAATTTGACCTCTAGGGAATCGACCAGAACCGGTAACCACCGAATTTGAAGCATATCGTTTCAATAGTTTGGGCTGTAGCCCGAAAAAGAGACAGACACACAGACAGACAGAATCGGAAAACAAAATTTTTTCTTCTCCCCTATCATCAAAATATCATGTTTGATTGTTTTATAGCACCTACAACAATCGCAAGTTAAAACATATGCAAGCAGCTTGTCTTATTCCTCTTCCTAATTCAGACATTTTTTTTATAAAATTCAGTAAAGGTTTATCTCTTTCCTTTTCATACCATAACATTAAAAAATTTAAAAAAATTGCCAAAGACCCAAAACATTTATAAAAAGCTTTTAAAAATGGTCACTTAGGCGTATACGTAATTTTTTTTTGTGGAACAAAATTTGTTTCTGATAAATTTTTTTTTTTCATTTTTTCATATAAGAAAGATATCAATATCTTGCTTGTAGAATGAATAGAACTATGAGAAAATGATTTTTTATTCAATTTTATCAAATCGTCAATGAATAAAAGTTTTTTTTTTAGACAAAAAGATAAAAACACAACTTAAAACAACCTCTCTGGCATCAAAACTAAACGAATTCCTTAATATTTACATTCAATTTAAAAACATGAGTCAACAACATTGAATAAGCTATCAAATTCAGCTCAATTCAGCTCAATTCAGTTCTATTAAAAAATAGTTTACTCTTTTTTTTCCACATAAAAATTGATTTTCTTTTAAAAAACAGTTTTTCGCTTTTCTTCTTTTCAAAGAAAAAAAAACAATTTTCAATTCCCCCACAAACACAGGAAAAGTGTTCTTATACATTTTTTCTCACACAAAAACTCTCTAAGGCATAATCAATAAGACATTTACAATTCCCAACATTTCAGCATGTCCTTGTTCCTTGTTTAAATTTCTATCGTTTTTTGTCTTCTATTTTCTTTAAATTTACAAACAAACACAAAAAATAAAAGACAAAAGGGATATTTTCTATTTCGTGGAATTTACACTTCTAAAGATATCCTTGAAATAATTCTCTTTAACACTCAGCATCACATCAGATTATAATAACCCTATCAGTTAATATGTTTTTGTTTTTGTTTTTCTTTTTGTGAAGGACACAATCATAAAATTAAATGCCATGGGCTTTTTCATAAATTTCATAAATTGCTGTAATAAAAAATGAACCGATTTGGTGATGGACATAAACTGTTAAAATTGTTAAAACACCCACCAAATTGTTTGCTTATTTAGACATAAATTGTGCGATTAAATTAAGTAATTAATTAATATTCTTAAGGATGAGGAAAACCCCTGGTATGGACCATGGACGTTACTTGCGATTTTATTTCCTTTTATGGAAACTGCTAGATTCTTAATTTATTATCTTTTTAACGGTTTTTTTTTATTTTATGTTCAAATAAAAAAAAAAATAAATTGCGTTTTTGGACAAATTTTTGAGATTAAGGATCTTATTTTAAGAGCTTTGACAGTTTTAAATTGAACATGGTAATTTTCTTAAAACATCAGTTTTTGAGTCCAATTGTATCCTTAGCAAAGGACATCGGCTCAGAGAGCACAAACATTTATTTTTTGACGTGATAAAGTTAAATTAAATAGGGGTAAATGAGACTGTAGCACAAAATTTATTTTCTAAACGGTAAGTCGTAGAAATTTTTTTTTTAATCGACACATAAAATTGTTGGAAAAAGGACATTAAAAAAAATTTAAAATATAAATACTGAGTTATAAACGTTTTTTTTTAAACAGTTAATAAACACAGAGTGTTACAATAGAAAGGGGAATTTTCGTACAGAAATTTGAGTAGCATCAATGGAAAGAAAAAGGCCACTTCCGATGTCCAGTTCAAATTTTTTTTAAAGGTCTGATTTTCGAAATAAGAATTTTTGAATAAAAACAATTTTTAGAGAAGTTTTGGAATGTTCTTTTTATTTTTAGGAATTTTTGAAAGTTTGCGAAAAATCTCAAACTTGCAGGAATTTATTAAATTTATTATTTAAGACTGATTTTTATACGAGTATCTACCTATTGGATTTTTTAAGCAATTTTTTTTTTACCGATAAACGCGAAAAAATATTTTTTGCCACGAATTTGTTGACCGTGTTCAACGTTTATCTATATCATTTTATATTTATCGAGGATAGATAATGGGCAGGATTTAATTTGTACATAATTTAATATATTTTCATAGTCAAATTTGTGCTATAACTGTAAAAAAAATTGTCTTTTTTTTGTAGATAATATCTTTTCACATAGAGCACTTATAAATATGAATTAACTTTATTTTTCATGTAGATAGTAAACCCTTTAGTTTGATGTAGCATACATAACAGTACATGCTCTAAAAGGCACCCAATCTTAAAAGGTGAAAAATTTACACAAAATACATGTAGAGATCATTTGCCACGACCAACCAGTGAAGGAAGCACCGTAATCTTATTTTTTAAATTTCGGCATCGTACATTTATGGATAATTAAAGCTGAAATTATAAGCTTTCTGGTGATATAAAATTTATAGTTATAAAAAAATAAGTATTTTTTTTTTTGTTTTTGTGAGAACTGATTGCATCAAAAAATGTCAGCTCTTTTTGTAAATGTTGTATGGTCATGATTGTGTTAAATATTTTTAGCTGATATAATAAGCTTTTCAAAAGTATAACATTTTTAGTAGAATGTCATGTAAAAACATTAACAAATTGTTATGTGAAGAAGAAAAAGTTAATTTTTGTTTGCTTTTTTCTATTAAATTAATAATTTCAAAAAATCATTCTAATACTTTTTACGCATATCACAAAGACTTGATAATTTATTCTTTAGAGATTTAGTTTTTCTTCTATACAGTTAGAAAATGATAAAAGAAAAAGAGAAGGTATTTGTTTTTTGAAGAATGTTTCCCGAAAAATGTACTTATTTTGACTTTAAAAACGATTTTAATTAGAAATAATTTTCCTGAAAAAAAGAAACACACCTTTTTACCAAAATATACTAGTAAACAGCTCAAGGTTAGACTTATAAGTTATCTCGTCTATAAATCTTCATGCAACCTTCTACATAAGCCTTTTCTTTATCCGATTAATATAGATGACGGTATATAATTTTAATGGTTCGGGTCTTAGCCTATAAATAGTTTCAATAGATTTGTCGACCCTCGGATCCCATAAGTAGATTAAAGAAATACCCTTTTGATAATGATTCAAGACTCTAAACAAGATGTAATAAAAAATAACGCTCAAAAACTTTTAAAATGATAATAAAAAAAAAATACTCCTTCACAACTATTACATAGACCAAATTTAACCTTCATCGAACTTTTTTATAATCTCCAAATGGTTATTTCTCTTGATTTTAGTCACCAAGACCGATAATGGCTTATAAAACTGTTCTCCAACATCTTTATTTCGCTTTTTTTTATGATGTCAAAGTCTCTCTTCAGAGAATACAGCACAAGTGCTTCAAAATGTCGGTAGTATATAATTTACTATGTAATAAAAGTTGAAAAAAGTTAAAATATACTTATTGTTAGTAAAAAAAAAAGAGTTAAAAAATACAATGACCAAGCATTTATCTGTATAAAAAAAGTTCTGTTCGATTTCTATTAACTTCCTTTGGTTTTTTTCGGTTTGGTGGGTATTATGTGTAGACGCACAAAATTCCCAAAGCTTTATGAAAAGTTTCCAAACAATATAAAAGAGTATAAGCAAAAGTCCTTTCCCCCTTCCCGAAGGACATCCTTCAAATTCAATTACGTGAAAACCCACCTAACTTCCTAGCCGCTTGGGAGGAATACATATTTTTTTTTTTTGTTTAAGTATCAAGCAATCCTTGCCAAAAGACCTTCGATGTACATTTTTGGTTAGCGGAAAAGTAGGACACAGGATGTGTGGGAAGAACTCATTGAATCATTGTCGGGGGCAGACACACACATATCAGAAGAGCTTGTTTTTTGGTGGAATGCCTATACTTTTATGTAGATATCCTTTTTCCTATCATACTCTTGTGATATAGCAGAGATACAATTTTAGGAAGTGACTCTTCCATTTTGAGGTTCTGCATTTGATTTGTCCGCAACTCAATTCCAAGCTGAAATTTTCGATTTCACGTTTCAGTAAATCGATAGTAGTTTTTCTTCATATAGTACTTTGTGACGCAATCGCAATGGTTGAGCCGATATACATGCCCAATACAGAAAAAGATAGACTTGATGAATGGTGTGAAGGGAGTTGGTTGGTATATATGATTCTCGATATCGTAATGGACGATATGAAATAAGCTTTTAGTGTCTACAGGATATCCGGCATCCACTTTTGAAATCCCGTTTTATGTGTCTGTCTGGTCTTGTTTAACTGGGTGCTTTTAGCCTTTCAATGCCTTTTGTGAAATCCATCATTTCTGACAACTGAATCAATCATTTTGTCCTTTCAACTCTTATGTATTATGCTGGTATATAAGGAGAATTTCAACTTACAGCACTTTTTGTTCCTGGCTTAACTACAAGCTATGTATATTAAGTACTTAATTTTTTTTCAAGCCGAAAGCTATTTTTTAGAAATTCTACCTCTACTTTGGCAAGAAATAATTCTAAAAATTCTATATACTAAAATAAAATAAAATAAAATAAAATAAACAAGAGAGTTTCAAATTGAGATGCGACTTCATGAAGCAAAAGTGTTTTCAAAGCATAGAAAAGGCTTCAAAGGGAGATGCGACTTCATGAAGAAAAAGTGTCTTCATAGCGTAAAAAGGCTTCAATGTGAGATGCGACTTCATGAAGAAAAAGTGTCTTCATAGCGTAAAATTGCTTCAAAGGGAGATGCGAATTCATGAAGAAAAAATGTCTTCATAGCGTAAAAAGGCTTCAAAGGGAGATGCGACTTAATGAAGAAAAAGTGTCTTCATCGAGTAAAATTGCTTCAAAGGGAGATGCGACTTCATGAAGAAAAAGTATCTTCATAGAGTAAAATTGCTTCGAAGGGAGATGCGACTTCATGAAGAAAAAGTGTCTTCATAGCGTAAAAAGGCTTCAATGTGAGATGCGACTTCATGAAGAAAAAGTGTCTTCATAGCGTAAAATTGCTTCAAAGGGAGATGCGAATTCATGAAGCAAAACTGTCTTCATAGCGTAAAAAGGCTTCAAAGGGAGATGCGACTTCATGGAGAAAAAGTGTCTTCATAGAGTAAAATTGCTTCAAAGGAATATGCGACTTCATGAAGAAAAAGTGTCTTCATAGAGTAAAATTGCTTCAAAGGGAGATGCGACTTCATGAAGAAAAAGTATCTTCATAGAGTAAAATTGCTTCGAAGGGAGATGCGACTTCATGAAGAAAAAGTGTCTTCATAGCGTAAAAAGGCTTCAATGTGAGATGCGACTTCATGAAGAAAAAGTGTCTTCATAGCGTAAAATTGCTTCAAAGGGAGATGCGAATTCATGAAGAAAAAATGTCTTCATAGCGTAAAAAGGCTTCAAAGGGAGATGCGACTTCATGAAGCAAAACTGTCTTCATAGCGTAAAAAGGCTTCAAAGGGAGATGCGACTTAATGAAGAAAAAGTGTCTTCATCGAGTAAAATTGCTTCAAAGGGAGATGCGACTTCATGAAGAAAAAGTGTCTTCATGGCGTAAAAAGGCTTCAATGTGAGATGCGACTTCATGAAGAAAAAGTGTCTTCATAGCGTAAAAAGGCTTCAAAGGGAGATGCGACTTCATGAGGAAAAAGTGTCTTCATAGCGTAAAAAGGATTCAATGGGAGATGCCACTTCATGAAGAAAAAGTGTCAAGGAAATGCGAGTTCATGAAGAAAAAGTGTCTTCATAGAGTAAAAAATCTTCAACGTGAGATGCGACTTTATAAAGAAAAAGTGTCTTCATAGAGTAAAATTGTTTCAAAGGGAGATCCGACTTCATGAAGAAAAAGTGTCTTTATAGAGTAAAAAGGCTTCAATGAGAGATGCTATTTCATTAAGAAAAAGTGTCTTCACAGAGTAAAAAGGCTTCAATGTGAGATGCGACTTCATGAAGAAAAAGTGTCTTTGTAGCGTAAAAAGGCTTCAAAAGAAATGCGAATTCATGAAGAAAAAGTGTCTTCATAGAGTAAAAAGGAAATGGTAACGGAGTTACGAATAACAGAGTTACGCTCGACAGAGTTACGGCCGTCAAAGTTACGCGAAACCGAAGTTACGAAAAACTAGAGTTACGAATTCTTAAGTTATGTTAAGCTATGACATGTGATTTTTGGGTTGGCAACAATTGCAACAACAGTTCACCACACCAAAATAACGTCAGTAAAAAAAGGGGTGGTTTGGTTATTATTTTAATATAAATAATAACAAAGTGGGTATTACAAAATACGCTATGAATAATTATATTAATTAATAGAAAAAAAAATACGTATTTGGACAAATAAGAAGTTAAATTCAATTATGTCCCCCAAACTTACATAAGTATACTCATGTTTTTTTTTTCTATTTCAACGTTTTTGCGATCTTCTCACAAAAACAAAACCATATATGTATATCTATACCTATCCAATCAAAATTTTATAAGATTAAATAACACCCATTTTCGCTTTAATCATTTAGTTCTGACCAATGAGAAAAATGTTAATCTCTTGTTTGTATTTCCAAAATTCACATGTCATAGCTTAACATAACTTTAGAATTCGTAACTCTAGTTTTTCGTAACTTCGGTTTCGCGTAACTTTGACGCTCGTAACTCTGTCGCCCGTAACTCTGGTATTCGTAACTTCGTCGGTTTCCCAGTAAAAAGGCTTCAACGTGAGATGCGACTTTATAAAAAAAAGTGTCTTCATAGAGTAAAATTGTTTCAAAGGGAGATCCGACTTCATGAAGAAAAAGTGTATAGAGTAAAAAGGCTTCAATGAGAGATGCTACTTCATTAAGAAAAAGTGTCTTCATAGAGTAAAATTGCTTCAATGTGAGATGCGACTTCATGAAGAAAAAGTGTCTTCATAGAGTAAAATTGCTTAAAAGGGAGATGCGACTTCATGAAGAAAAAGTGTCTTCATAGAGTAAAATTGCTTCAAAGGGAGATGCGACTTCATGAGGAAAAAGTGTCTTCATAGCGTAAAAAGGATTCAATGGGAGATGCCACTTCATGAAGAAAAAGTGTCTTTGTAGCGTTAAAAGGCTTCAAAAGGAAATGCGACTTCATGAAAAAAAAGTGTCTTCATAGCGTAAAAAGGCTTCAAAGGGAGATGTGACTTCATGAAGCAAACCTGTCTTCATAGCGTAAAAAGTTTTTAAAGTTAGATGCGACTTCATGAAGAAAAAGTGACTTCATAGCGTAAAAAGGCTTCAAAGGGAGATGCAACTTCATGAAGAAAAAGTGTCTTTAAAGAGTAAAATTGCTTCAAAGGGAGATGCGACTTCATGAAGAAAAAGTGTTTTCAAAGCATCAGAAAGGCTTCAAAGGGAGATGCGACTTCATGAAAAAAAAGTGTCTTCATAGCGTAAAAAGGCTTCAAAGGGAGATGTGACTTCATGAAGCAAACCTGTCTTCATAGCGTAAAAAGTTTTTAAAGTTAGATGCGACTTCATGAAGAAAAAGTGACTTCATAGCGTAAAAAGGCTTCAAAGGGAGATGCAACTTCATGAAGAAAAAGTGTCTTTAAAGAGTAAAATTTCTTCAAAGGGAGATGCGACTTCATGAAGAAAAAGTGTTTTCAAAGCATACAAAAGGCTTCAAAGGGAGATGCGACTTCATGAAAAAAAAGTGTCTTCATAGCGTAAAAAGGCTTCAAAGGGAGATGTGACTTCATGAAGCAAACCTGTCTTCATAGCGTAAAAAGTTTTTAAAGTTAGATGCGACTTCATGAAGAAAAAGTGACTTCATAGCGTAAAAAGGCTTCAAAGGGAGATGCAACTTCATGAAGAAAAAGTGTCTTTATAGAGTAAAATTGCTTCAAAGGGAGATGCGACTTCATGAAGAAAAAGTGTTTTCAAAGCATACAAAAGGCTTCAAAGGGAGATGCGACTTCATGAAGAAAAAGTATCTTCATAGCGTAAAAAGGCTTCAATGAGAGATGCTACTTCATGAAGAAAAAGTGACTTCATAGCGTAAACAGGCTTTAAAGGGAGATGCAACTTCATGAAGAAAAGTGTCTTTATAGATTAAAATTGCTTCAAAGGGAGATGCGACTTCATGAAGAAAAAGTATCTTCATAGAGTAAAATTGCTTCGAAGGGAGATGCGAATTCATGAAGAAATAGTGTCTTTATAGCGTAAAAAGGTTTCAAAGGGAGATGCGGATTCATGAAGAAAAAATGAAGATGGGAACTCATAAAGAAAAACGTTTTTAAGGAGAGATGGAATTTCATATCGTTAAAAGGCTTCAGCAAAAGAAGAAGAAAAAACAAAAATGGCATCTATTTTAAAAAAAATTCTGTCAAAACGAAAAAACTCATTTTTGTGAAATCACCAAAGATTGAAAAGTTCGGTTATATTTCTACAATTTTGTTTGCATTTTTGGCATTTTTGTCAGAAAATCTATTAAGTTTACTGAGTCTCATCTTTGCATAAGCTAATATATTTTATGGGATCGGGTCAAAATTCTGGCTTCAAAATTCTGCTTTTCAAAATTCTGCTTTTTTAACGAAAATTCTGTTTTTCAAAATTCTTCTTTTTTTCTATTCTGCTTTTCAAAATTCCAAAATTCTGCTTTTTAAAATCCTGCTTTTCAAAATTCTGCCATCATTATACTTGAACAAAAAAATTCTGCCAATTCTGTTTTTTTTGTATAGCATATGCACATGCATAAGAAAAATACTCCTCATCAATGTAATTCAACATTGGGACTTTCCTAAATTTTTTGTTTAAGTGTCGCAAATATTTTTTAAAATGCATAGACTGACTTTCTTTCAAATAAAATGTATAACTTATTGGAACAGATGTTGTTTGATACAAGATATTCCTTTTCTTATTAAAATTTTTGAATATTCATCTTTATTTGACAAATTAAAAAATTTTAAATTATTTTCGGAAATGTTTAGTATTAAAAACCTTTTCTTAATATTTTCAAATTTATTCATTTATAAAACAAAAAATTACTAACGTAAGTAATCAAATAAGCAGATAATTTTTCAAGAAGATGATTTTACAGAATTTTGAAAAACAGAATTATGAAAAGCAGAATTTTGAAAAACAGAATTTTGAAAAACAGAATTTTGAAAAGCAGAATTTTGAAAGCAGAATTTTGACAAAAGAATTTTGATCCCGGCAGAATTTTGACCCCAACCCATATTTTATATAAAATCCGAAGTCATACAAAAATCTATATGTCACGTTTTTGAGATAGAAACGCCTTTTTAAGTGATTTATATGAAAAATGTGACATTTAAGAATATTTCTGACTTCGATTTTGGTATTTTTAATCACATCAATATTGTGCAACAGAATCCTCTGATACGGATTTGTTGTGTTATGAAACAAATACATTTTTCTTTTCCTTAGTCCAAATAGAAAACTTTGTTTGTTTCAGTTTCAAATCCAATAATCAAAGCTTTTGACTATCACAAAAGACTGATAGAAGACAAATTGGATGCCTATTTAAACCCCACTTGCGTAAGAGATAGTATCACTCCTCCCCTACTTAAATATTAATATTTTGGTGAATTCCACCTTAAAAGTTCATTTCCATATACAAAATAGATTTTCGTTCTATCAAAGGCTTCTCACAAAAAAAACTATTATAACCACAAAATCGTGTTTGCCAAAGTTTTCTTCTTATTCTCTCTTTAGTATGAATCTGTACGGATCCAAAGTATCAAGTTTTTAATAAAGTTTTATCTCTATCGCATGCAATTTATTATTACGGATATCATCTCAAAGCTCAAATGTGTTACTCATCATCTACCATTTTACATATAAAAGCAAAAATAGAAAACCTTTGCTTCTAACGGACGAGTATTGGTCAAAAACTCAAAACTTCTACTGTAAACCATAATAGGCTATTTGTAAAATGTTCCAAACTTTTCGAAATCAAATCGAGAGTCTCCTCTTGTGTCATTGTCGTCGTTGTCTATTTTTCACTTCAAAATAGAATTTATCCCTAGGTTCAGGTCACATCATTCTCTAAATGAGTACGAGTCCTTTTACGAAAATCTCTTATGAGAAATTTATTCTTGTATGAGAGTACGAGAGAAGGTGCTTTTGATGGGTGAAAATTGATTCTGACGTATACGGGTTTAGTCTTCTCTGTGTTCCATATAAAATGACGTGATGGTCGTGTCCTCCTTAAAATATCTATCGTAACCTTTTTGACTCGCTTTCTCTCTCTCTGTGGAGTATGATTATGTTTTTGGGTGGTAATTTGATTAGAACCCTATAGGACCTAATAAGTTTAAAGTACTCCACCCACTTAAGTATACCTACATATATCTTATTTAGGAGACTTTTGTGGGGAATGAGAATAACACACACAATTCGCAGTGTGAGTTGTCAATTCCAATGTGACAAATTATACCAAAAACGATTATAAGGGAGGTCTATAATAACGGTAAATGTCATGTAATGAAGGTTTTGTCATAGTGTAATTTGTGTGGGGGATTTGGCTCTGTTTCCGTTTATATTATCCATATGGTTTTACTCAACTTGGTAATAGGTTCAATTCCAGATGATGATGTGGAGTAGGGTTATGAATAAATTCGGTTAATCTCAAGAGGGATATTGAAAACATAATTGCTTTAAATGATAAATTGATTACCATGGGGATTTCGAATGATTAAGTAGACAAATGAATTGATTAAAAGAATTCGCTTATACATTTTTTTTTTTCAAAGGCATTCAATACTGAAACTGAAAAAAGAATTCAATTGTTTAAATAATTCTTTTCGTTTAGTTCCTAAGTGAGTACCTCGTGAACTGTTTTCAGACGGGTGAAATGCGGATGAGATTAACTGAACCATACTGTTCGTCGTCCACCATTCTGGTGTACCTCAGGGCTCGGTGTTCGGGACCTCTTTTATTCTCGTACGTCGTAATTGAGTAAACAACTTCACTTTCCACAATATTCTCTCCATTGAAAAACACCTTTGATCATGCACAATATAATTTTGTTGTCCCGAAATAAATTTTGCGTAACAATGTCATTCCTCTGGAAAAAAAAAACACCTTAAATAACTATCGTAAGGCATATGAAAGTTTTTTTAAGCATTGACTTCATTTGAACCATATAATATTAAGGTCTAAATACAAATAAGCATTTTCAAATATTTACACCAACTTAAAAGTTCTTATTTAAAATTGAATTGGTCATAGTCCTTGAAAAAATCACATATTAATTGATGATATAATATAATATTTTAATTAATTAAAATGAAGAAATAAAAAACTATAGATCCAATTTATTGAAAAAATTCGAAACCAATATTGGAACACTATTTATGTATATAATATGCTGAAGAGTTTCTTTTTCAAATTTTTGTATAAGAATAACAAATAAGCCGTTTTTTCGCAAAAAATCGCGTTTTTGTTTTCAAAGTGTTCAAAAAAAATGGAAAATTCGAATATCAAAAACCCTCCATGCGTTATAGTAGAGTAACTAAAGCAAATTATAAGGGAACCCGGCAGAACAGCTCAGATTTTGACGATTTTTTTTTTTTTCAAACTTAGGTAATTAAAAATACTTTAAAGTCTATAGATTAAAAATTGCCGATGTTGCCGTATTGTTTTTTAAAATTAAAATTAAATTTTTTTTGAACAAAACCATTTTTTTTGCTTAAATTTCTTAAAACAAATGATAGCAAAAGATTCTCTACGTAATTTAAGGAAAAAAAATATAAGGGAGTAAGGGACAATCTTCCATCGTTTAAGCGATAAAAACAACGGCAACACCTACAATATTTTAAAATACATTTTTAAAAAGCCAGAAGCTCATTCTTATCTCTTAAATTTTTATCCACTAAATTGAATGAAGAGTTTTTGAAAAAATGGTCCTCAAACTCAGAATTTAAAAAAATGTCATTAAAAAAAGTTAAAATGACTTTTTTCCAAACTTTTTCTAAAAAAATATGAATTTGTTTTTAAAAAATGTTTGGCCATAAATATTATCAGTTGAATTCCGAAGCAGAAAACAAGAAGAAAGTTTTTTTGATAAAAACTGAATTTTTGCATTGAAATAATTAATTTTCTCAAAGACTGTGGTAAATAGGAACTTTAAATTTTTGCTATTTAACTTTCAACAGTAAGGGTTATTAAATAAATAAAAAATAATTTTATATATAGATGTTGAACTTAAAAAAAAAAAAAATAAGTTAAATTTTTTTTCAAAACTTTTATTTAAAAAAGTTCTTCGAAAATGAAATACTTTTTAATTTTTTTCACAAACCGTAATACATATTGATATTTTGTTTTATAATTTCAAATCATAATAAATGTGGCCAAAAAAAAATTGAAAAAAAAAACGACATGTTAAAATTTTTTAAATAATTTTTTTTTCAAAAATCTGAGTTCAGTTACCATTCTTTCAAAAGCCGTTCATTCAATTTACTTAATTTTAATTTTACAAATGTGACTAAGCTTTTAGCTTTTTAAAAATGTATTTTTAAATATTGTAGGTGTTGCCGTTGTGTTCAAAAATATTCAATTAAATTTAAAAAAATCAAAACGGTCACACCGGCAATTTTTAATCTATAGACTTTAAAGTATTTTTAATTACCGACATTTGAAAAAAAAGATCATCAAAATCTAAGCTGTTCGGCCGGGTTCCCTAATATTGCCAATTTTTGAGCTTTAGTTACTCCACTATTACTCGAGAAAAACTTTTATTTAATCAATAATTTAATGTACTATTGGTTTTCATAAAAAGGTTTTAATTTTGCCGTCACAAAAAATTCACGAAAACATGCTTTATTTTTTGGTACGAATAAATCGAAATCATGGAGAGCCTTTAGAAATAAAATGTACGACTGGGTTCGCTAGTACTAGCTCTTATTGTAAAAGTAGTTCTAACCTTAAAAGTTTTTATAAAAAAAAATAGGGGAAGTGATAGGTAATTTTATTTTATTAAAGCATATTTTTCTGATAATGTAATAAAATACAAAAAATTTTTTTTATAATTTATTAACAAAACACCGTTTTTAAAGGTTTAATCACAAAACGAAGTATGCCAATTGATTTCTTGTATGAAAAAGAATTTTTATAACAAAATTTTGAAAATTTTTAGACCCGTTTTTTTTTGTACAAATTTTCTAACATTACCTATAGGTAACTAAAAAAAATTAAAAAAATTATTTTTATTTTAAGTGAAGCGATTGAATATAATTCAATTTTAAAGTTCAGCGTTTCGCGCAAGTAGGACATACTGAGTTTTATAAATGTCGGTAAACATCGACTAAAATTAGTCGTCGCTTAATAAGAGTACGACAGATCTAACTGATGATCCCACTGTCGTACCTGGGCGAAACGCTTTGGAGTTGAGGTCACTTGAACTTTAAAATTGAATTTTTCAAAAAAAAAGTTGGTATGCCATTTTGAGGAAATAATTAGTTAAGACCTAAAAACAAAATCTCCAAACATTTCAAAAACCCGTTTTCAAAAAATTGATTAAAAAAAAAAATTTTTTTGAAATTTTTTTAAAAATATAAAAAAAGTGTTTTTTTTTGAAAATTTTCTAAAATTTTTATATTAGAGTTACACTTAAACGCTTTTGTATAAAAATTTTCGTGGAAATCAGGTTAGTCTTGTAAGAGATATATTTTGAAACAAAAAAAAAAAAGGTTCTATGGTAGCTACCGTCCAAAAAAATTTTTTTTTTATTTCTGTATAAAAATCCTTTTTGAAAAAAATTTACTTTTCTTCACTTTTCAACGTAATGTCATTTCTGATTGTTATCTCGAGTTTTTTTTTCCGAATCCTAAACTTGCTCTATATTACAAGTAAAAAACTATTTTTTTATAAATATTTTTTTTTTAAATATGTAGTTCCTAAAATGCAGTTGGTACGCCATTATTAAAATTGACATCTCAAACTAAAATTAAAAAAAAAATGATTTTTCAAAAATTTTAAAATTATTTTTTTTTTAAATTGAAAATTTATTTTTTGAAAATTTATATACATATATGCTAACGCAACATTAATGCTTTTGCATTAAGAAAGTGTCCTCATTACAAAATTTCACATCGGTGCGGGTATTATAAAGTTGTTTACATTTTATTTACTTATATCTGGTAAACAAAGACAAGTTAAAATAATTTTTGACCTTACACATTTTATTTTATTTTTGTTTTTTTTTTTCATCTTAAATTTTATTGTGCGCACATTTCACAAGCTTATTAAAAGACTTCTTATAACAGAATTGTTATTGTTTGTCTCTTTTTATTTGTTTGTCCCCATAACCCGTATACAAATATTTAATTCTTACACCCCACCAAATTCAACGTGTCAAGGTCACTAAAAAAACACTTCATCACGTACACAAGGCTCGAAGAAAAAAAAACCCATGCTATATTTAACTCTCCCTAAGGATTTTACTTATAATTTCAAACGCATAAGGCGACATTAATTAAAACTTGTATTATGAAATAATCAAGAAGAGTATATAGAGTCTCTTTATTATTCGTACAATCATGATGACGATGACAAAACAAGGGCAGGGTTTTTGTCATTCTTATGAAGACATGAAAAAAAGGACATAGCTATATTAGTCATTTAGGTGTCGCATCACGATTTGGTAATAATTTTTAGCATATGACTGATTCTTGAACCATTAAAAACCTATTTGACAGCATCCTAAATAAGGCTTTGCTACATTAATACCTTTTTTCCTTTATGAAAAGCTTGAAAAACTGAATTTTTTATTTTTATCTGAAGTGTGTGTGTTTTTTTTTTTTGTTCTTTATTATTCATGAATCCTACTCCTGGAAGACATTATACATAGCTTAGGTTGAGATGATGTGGTGAATAAATTTTTCAAATTATGTGTACATTTATGACATTAATCTTGAGAGGTGACATTGCGTTGTAGGTTTGAAAGGGGTTTTGTCACATCAAAGAAGATTTTAAATGAATGAGAGATTTTGTAGGTAGACACATTTTTGAAGAAGTTAATTTTAGGTATTTTGTGCGATTTTTAAAGTTTACATTTAAGGGCTTTGATACCTACGATACGGGATATTCCAGTTAATTCTGTTATATGTTGAAGGTAATTTTATCAATGAACAAAAAAGCTCTTTTCACAGTCTTGGGGTCCGGGGAAATGACTTTCGTTTTTCATCCGATTAAAAATTGAGTTCCACCGCAACGCCATTGCACTACGTCCGCACCACTTTTTGACCGCCGCACCACAACTGCACCACGTCCGCACCATTATCAGAAAATTCTATTGCGCCGCACCACCGCTGCACCACGTCCGCATTATTTCATTTTGAATGCAAAATTTGGTGCACCACCACTGCCGCACCACGACTGCACCATGATCAAAAATTCTATTCTCGTACTTATACAAATGTTTAATTCGTCTTCAAAGTTATTTTGACTTAAGCAACAAATTGCCAGTTCGTAAAAACATGACTTGGTGTTCGAGTTAGTCGGATAGTTTTTTTTTATTTTCAATCCAAAATTATGTATCATGATGCATCGAATTTCATAGAAAATGAAGTGGTGCGAACGTGTTGCGGCGGTGGTGCAACGGTGGTGCAGTGGAAGTGCGGCGCGGAGGTCAAGATTTTTTTTCTTTTTTTCTTTAAAAATTCAATTTCTATTTACACTCGGTCATATAAGACCAAAAATGAAAAGACAAAAACCACTTCCAAAATAACATACAATTTCTTGTTTACTGAATTATTCTTGTTCATAACTAAAACTAAACAAAATTTCTGAATTTAATTTAAAAGCACATAAAAATAATGAAATTATTTTCACTATACATTTTCTTCTTCTTGGAATTCTCTAAGGTCTTTTCGCGTTAAGTCCCACACAAGACTGCAGCAACTTTAAAGAAATGCATTTTGTGCTTTTTACTTACTTTGTTTCTCATCTTTTTTTTTCTAGTTTAGTTCCTTTGCTGAACAACTTTTATCAGTACTTTATTCCTTAAAAAAGAAAAACAAGAAACAAATTGGTATCACCACTCACTTAAAAGAATAAACAAAAAAGAAAAACTTTCCCAATAAGAGAGTTCACAAAAAAAAACACAAAGTTACAACCAAGAAAACTCTTCCTGACAGTTCAGAAGATCTCATAGGTACTTTTTTGTATACTAACCACTTCCTCATCTTCCACTTCCGTTTCCGCTCTGGTTTGCTCTCTTTTGCATTTAAATTGCAATCTGAATTATGTATATTTCCCCTCGAACAGTTTTTTTCTTTATTTTTATTTAATGGAAAATTTCTTTCATTGTGATCCTTAAGGTCGCATGTGAATTAATAATGCATGGCGCACATATATTGGTCCTGGGGGGTATTTGTTGTTCAACGTGTATAACAATTCAGAGTTGCAGGTCTAAATGTAGGAGATTTTTATGTTCCTCTTTCATTTTTATATAGGAGGAGTATGGCTCTGGGTTAAAACACAACGGGGTCGTACTTTTTTGCATGAAAAAGTTCATTTAAAAACTTGAAAAGTGCCATTTTAAAATAAGTTTACAACTTTAAGAATATTGAAGAAATTTGTATTTAAGTTTATTAATATATTAAAAATTGACTAGAATTGAATTTATGTAAATATGCTCAAATTTTAAATATATTCCAAGAAGCAAATAAGTTACCTTAAGTTGTGATTATATAGTCTAAGATCCGGCCATAGGACGACCTACCCTCATCGTTATACCAGTTGAGAGTTATATTTTCTGAAAGCTAGTGTCTTAGGAAATAAATCGCACATGGGTTGCCAAGCGATATCCTGTCAAGGCATAGGGTTGCCAGGCCTTAAAGTTCATTTTTGCAAATTTTTGAAAATGCGACCCTGCTTATATGGCAAGCCTAAGAGTTATATAAAAAATATAATGTCATAGGAAATTTAATTTAAAAATTTTAATTTTCAGGATTTTTTAAAATTTGAAGTTTGAGTAGGGTAAACAAAGGCGAATTTAGAAAAAGGGCAAAAATCTATTATCTAAACAAAACGTGATAGAAATAAAATTGAAATTGGAATCGATAGATATTATAAATATATGAAAGCCACACATACAAATAAAAAATGTAAAAAATCTACAACTCGAGATATAGTCTTTTTAGAGTCATGATACTCCAATTCGATATTTGAGAAATAATTCACCAAAAATCAGAATGAAAGATTTTTTAAATAATTTTTATGTGATAAGTTAGGAAAAATAAAATAACTTGACACGTGTCTGTCAAATTTTTAATTTAACTTACCGTTTTTGCGAGGGGATTTTTTGAAAAGGTGCTTATTTTCGTATTTCAACATATTAAAGGAAAAAATCCCGTCATGGGACGACCTGTCCACCTCATTATACCAGTTGAAAGCTATATTTTCCGAAGGCTAGTGTCTAAAGAAACAGTTTGCACATGGGTTGCCTAGCGATATCCTGTCAAGGCATAGGGTTGCCAGGCCTTAAAGTTTATTTTTCATTATTTTTGAATACGCCACCCTGCTTATACCCAAAGCCAAAGAGTTGTAAAAAAAATATTATGTCACAGGAAATTTAATTTGAAAATTTTAATTTTCAGGATTTTTTAAAATTTGAAGTTTGAGTAGGGTAAACAAAGGCGAATTTAGAAAAAGGGCAAAAATCTATTTTCTAAATAAAACGTGATAGAAATAAAATTGAAATTGGATTCGATAGATATTATAAAAATATAAAAGCCACACATAGAACAAAAAAATGTAAAAAATCTACAACTCGAGATATAGTCTTTTTAAAGTCATAATACTCCAATTCGATATTTGAGAAATAATTCACCAAAAATCAGAATGAAAGATTTTTTAAATAATTTTTATGTGATAAGTTAGGAAAAATAAAATAACTTGACACGTGTCTGTCAAATTTTTAATTTAACTTACCGTTTTTGCGAGGGGATTTTTTGAAAAAGTGCTTATTTTCATATTTCAACATATTAAAGGGAAAAATCCCGTCATGGGACGACCTATCCACCTCATTATACCAGTTGAAAGCTATATTTTCCGAAGGGTAGTGTCTAAAGAAACAATTTGCACATGGGTTGCCTAGCGATATCCTGTCAAGGCATAGGGTTGCCAGGCCTTAAAGTTTATTTTTGCAAATTTTTCAAAATGCGACCCTGCTTATATGGCAAGCCTAAGAGTTATAAAAAAAATATAATGTCATAGGAAATTTATTTTAAAAATTTTAATTTTCAGGATTTTTAGAAATTTGACATTTTAGAAGGGGAAACTGAGGTAAATTTAAAAAAAGGTCAAAAAGCTATATCCTTAACAAAGAGTGGTAGGAAAAAGATTGATCCTGGAATCGATAGACATTGTTAAATTATATAAGTCACACATACAAACCAAAAATGTAAAAAATCTGCTACTCGAGATATGGACGTTTAAAAGTCAAAACCGTGAAATTCGATGTTTGAGAAATAATTCACCAAAAATCAGCACGAAAGGTATTTGAAATAATGTTTATGTTCTTAGAGAGCATAAATAAAATAACTTGACACGTATCTGCCAAATTTTTGATTTGACTTAGTTTTTGGTTCCTGTGTATTTTTGAAGAATAACACTGAAACAGTGAATTGAATTGTAAAAATCTGTAATTCTTCAAAAATACACAGGAACCAAAAACTAAGTCAAATCGAAAATTTGGCAGATACGTGCCAAGTTATTTTATTTATGCTCTCTAAGAACATAAACATTATTTCAAATACCTTTCGTGCTGATTTTTGGTGAATTATTTCTCAAACATCGAATTTCACGGTTTTGACTTTTAAACGTCCATATCTCGAGTAGCAGATTTTTTACATTTTTGGTTTGTATGTGTGACTTATATAATTTAACAATGTCTATCGATTCCAGTATCAATCTTTTTCCTACCACTCTTTGTTAAGGATATAGCTTTTTGACCTTTTTTTAAATTTACCTCAGTTTCCCCTTCTAAAATGTCAAATTTCTAAAAATCCTGAAAATTAAAATTTTTAAAATAAATTTCCTATGACATTATATTTTTTTTATAACTCTTAGGCTTGCCATATAAGCAGGGTCGCATTTTGAAAAATTTGCAAAAATAAACTTTAAGGCCTGGCAACCCTATGCCTTGACAGGATATCGCTAGGCAACCCATGTGCAAATTGTTTCTTTAGACACTACCCTTCGGAAAATATAGCTTTCAACTGGTATAATGAGGTGGACAGGTCGTCCCATGACGGGATTTTTCCCTTTAATATGTTGAAATATGAAAATAAGCACCTTTTCAAAAAATCCCCTCGCAAAAACGGTAAGTTAAATTAAAAATTTGACAGACACGTGTCAAGTTATTTTATTTTTCCTAACTTATCACATAAAAATTATTTAAAAAATCTTTCATTCTGATTTTTGGTGAATTATTTCTCAAATATCGAATTGGAGTATCATGACTTTAAAAAGACTATATCTCGAGTTGTAGATTTTTTACATTTTTTTGTTCTATGTGTGGCTTTTATATTTTTATAATATCTATCGAATCCAATTTCAATTTTATTTCTATCACGTTTTGTTTAGAAAATAGATTTTTGCCCTTTTTCTAAATTCGCCTTTGTTTACCCTACTCAAACTTCAAATTTTAAAAAATCCTGAAAATTAAAATTTTCAAATTAAATTTCCTGCGACATAATATTTTTTTTACAACTCTTTGGCTTTGGGTATAAGCAGGGTGGCGTATTCAAAAATAATGAAAAATAAACTTTAAGGCCTGGCAACCCTATGCCTTGACAGGATATCGCTAGGCAACCCATGTGCAAACTGTTTCTTTAGACACTAGCCTTCGGAAAATATAGCTTTCAACTGGTATAATGAGGTGGACAGGTCGTCCCATGACGGGATTTTTTCCTTTAATATGTTGAAATACGAAAATAAGCACCTTTTCAAAAAATCCCCTCGCAAAAACGGTAAGTTAAATTAAAAATTTGACAGACACGTGTCAAGTTATTTTATTTTTCCTAACTTATCACATAAAAATTATTTAAAAAATCTTTCATTCTGATTTTTGGTGAATTATTTCTCAAATATCGAATTGGAGTATCATGACTCTAAAAAGACTATATCTCGAGTTGTAGATTTTTTACATTTTTTATTTGTATGTGTGGCTTTCATATATTTATAATATCTATCGATTCCAATTTCAATTTTATTTCTATCACGTTTTGTTTAGATAATAGATTTTTGCCCTTTTTCTAAATTCGCCTTTGTTTACCCTACTCAAACTTCAAATTTTAAAAAATCCTGAAAATTAAAATTTTTAAATTAAATTTCCTATGACATTATATTTTTTATATAACTCTTAGGCTTGCCATATAAGCAGGGTCGCATTTTCAAAAATTTGCAAAAATGAACTTTAAGGCCTGGCAACCCTATGCCTTGACAGGATATCGCTAGGCAACCCATGTGCAATTTATTTCCTTAGACACTAGCTTTCAGAAAATATAACTCTCAACTGGTATAACGATGAGGGTAGGTCGTCCTATGGCCGGATCTCCTACTAATAGTAGTTCGTACAAATCGCAAGTTTGACTGAGATTTTAATCCCTCAGCTGTTTGTCTGTTATTTGCTTCGAAGAAGAAGAAATAAAAAAAAAAAAAAAACAATCAGTTTTGATTTCCCTTTTGTCAATAAATTATTTATATTGGTCATTATGAATCTTATCTGGCACTGTTGCCTCTGTTCTGTTTTATTTGCCAATTAATATCAAAAATGTTTGCTATTTGTGCGGTACATTGTCATAATTAAGGGAAACAATATTGATGTATAGCCTTGAGCATCAGTTTTTAAAATCATTTCAATAAACATTGGAATGTTTAATTTTTGTTTTTTTCTTGGTAAATGGTATGTAAAGAACTGGATGTGGCAAAATATGAAATTGAGTGCTTTTTTACAGTTTATGAATTGAATAAGTGATAGGCATATATATATTATATACACTTAGGAGCAAAAAAACGGAATCAAATAAATTCTTATATTAAAAACAAAAATTGCAATGGAAATGGAAATATTTTTTCTTCAAAGTTTCATGATCTCATTTTAAAGCTTGAATTTTTTACTTTGAGTTTTTGGGAGAAATATAAAAATGCATACGATAGTATTAGTGCTATCTTGCAATAAATTGCACTTAATTTTTTTTTAAATGTTAATTTTCCAGATACTGTCTGTTTCAAATTGCAGTCTTTTTTTCCTTACGATAGTATTAGCGTTATCTGTCAATAAATTGCACATCATTTTTTTAATGTTAAATTTTCCAGAGGAGGTACACTCTGTTTCAATTTCAGTGTTTTTTCCTCAAATAATTCATTATGTTGATTGCATCTTTATTAAGTGAACAGATTTTTAAGTTCATTTACTTAAAGCTTTTATTTCAAGCTTTTCAATGGTACCATTAACATTCATGTGTGTCAACTACATCCTGATCAATTATCGTTTTTACAAAACCCAGTTTGATTCCATTTTTTTGCTCCTAAGTGTATATTAGGGCGTTCGATATTTTTGAATCAAGTTCCTAAATATTAAAAAAAAAAAAATACTCTAATTTTTCCAGATTTTTATTTTGACACTAGATGGCGCCCCAAGAGAGTTAAAGTTATTTTATGATTTAAAATAGGTATGTGTTGACTTATGAGGCCATTTTTTTTAGATATAGACTTCAATTAAAATTGTTTGATGAGGTTCTTGTCTACATTAAACAACGTTTTCAAAAAGGTATAAACCATTTTTCCAGGACCAGGGGTTTAGTCAGGACAAGCATGGTTTTTAAGGTTTATTAAAGCAAGCATGTTGTTTAATTAAAACAAGCATATGAAATAGCATGAAAAATAAAATAAAAAAAAAAAAAAAAAACATGCATGTTCTGACTAAACCCAACTTTTGAAATAAAAAAATATTTTTTGTACCGTTATTAACGGTACCTGCCATAAAAGGTTTTTTTTTTTGGTTTCTAAATATACCTCGTACAAAACTGCCGATTTCAACGCAAATTTTTATACAAAAGCTTTTAAGTAAAGGTAATATTAAAATTTTAGAAAGTTTGTAAAAAACATATTTTTGGATTTTGAAAAAAATATTTCAAATTTTTTTTTGAAAAATCAAATTTTTGAAAACGGGTTTTTGAAAAATTTTAAAATATATAGTTTTTATGTGTAAAGTTTTTTTTTCTATTTCTGTTATATGACCAACTTTTTTTTGATAAAAGTTAGAAATTTTTTTTATTTTTTTTTAAACACGGCTCTAACGACTTTCGAAATTTTTTTTATAAAAATCCTTATTTATACAAGAAATTAAATGGCATACTTGGTTTTTTGTAAAAGAGCATTTAAAACGGTGTTTATTAAGTTATAAAAACAGATTTTATTATTTTTTTTAATTTCTTGAAAATATCAAATTTTAAATTTTCCCTAATTGTCTTGAATAAAAAGCTTTAACATTAGAGTTACTTTAAGCATAAGAGCAAGTACGTGCAACCTTAATTTCAATTTACACACATTGAAGCCTTATAATTTTGAAGGATAAAATGTTCTCAAATTTCAAAAAAAAAAAAAAAATTTTTTGTTTATTTTATTAACTGTTTGCTATGAAAACTTTCCATTAATAAAAGTCTGAATTTTTTAAAAATGTATTCAAATAATTTTTTCATATACTTTTTGAATATTTTTGATTTTTCATGGTATATTAGTTAGTCGTTTTAACCCTCTACTGCATACGTAGCCAAATATGGTTTTGTCTGTTTGAACGCACTTTTCTCTTTTCTGTTACAAAAAAATGGTAAAGATTAAATACAATCCTCTTCTTTGTGTTTCTGAAAACCCATAGAGATAGTTTTTTTCGTGTGTCCGACCCAAAATAAAGGTGTATTTTATGATCACAGGTGAGTCGATCAGTCGTGTGCATTGAAATCGAAAGTGTAGAATATATTCATACTTTAAGTGTTAAATACTGCGTTTGTTTAGAAAGTAAAGTGGAATTAAAAATTTATTTCTGATCGATTGTCTAATTGTGTATGCTATGAACCAATTTTTATTGTAAAAAATTATTGGCCAGTTCTTGGGAGGGTAAAAAGTACGGAAGCCATATTTGGCTTCGTATGCATTAAGGGGTTGTAAATCTACACAATCTGTTTAATTTTTTTGTTGGAAAATTTTGTTTCTTTACATTGTTATTTTGCTTGGAAGCTATGTTTTACTTCAGAAATGGAGCCCCTTCGCTCTTAGAGACATTTTTCTCATGTTAACCCCATTTCCAGCGGCGTAACCACAAAAATTTTAGGGGGAGGGGGGCTCACCTATAATATTTTTCAATCATTTTATTACTTTTTAGCTTTTTTAACATCTGGGAGTGGGTGAAAATGTTTGAGCAAGACTTACTTCGACAGTGGAAAGAATTTGAACAAGAAAAAATATATATAACGGACAAAAACAAATTGCTTTTCTCGATTCATTGTCTTAAAATGAGCAAAATTTGAATTAATTCGTAACCTTTTGTAATGCAATGTATTTATTTTACTTTTATTTTATTTTTAAATGATAAATATTTATATTTTGATATTTTTAATTGTATTCTTTTCATAATCTGAATAAATTAAATTAGTAAAATTTCTTACCCCTTAATGCAAACGAAGCCAAATTTGGCTTATAAACAAATTTTTTAAACAAATTAATCTAAACAAATTTTTTTTATGAAAACCGTTTTGAAACAACCCAATGAACCCATGTAAAGCATTTTTAAATTTTTTCGTCCGCTAATATTAATTCATGCAGTAGAGGGTTAAGCAAATATTTTAGGCTCATTTTTTTTTACAGGGTACACAAATCCAGGCCCTGGGTTATAATATTTTTGACATTTTAATTGTTTTTTTTTTTTTTATAATCAAAAGCTTTAATTTAAGATAATTGCACTTTGACTATAAGAGCAAGTACGTGCTACCCAGTCATGCAATTTATTTGACATCTCTTTTAGGAGTGGTGCCTCTTATACACAATTTTCGAAATGTGTATTGCAATTATCTTGAAAATAGCTTTAACGATTTCTTTTAAATTTAAGTGTAAATAAGTGATTTTAACAAAATTGCTTTTTTAGTTGTTCTCATGATTTTGAAAAAGCATTCGATCGACAACCACGAGATCTGATATGGGTGGCCCTCAGACAACGAGGAGTTCCGGAAACCTATGTGCGGATAATTATGGACATGTATGATGGAGCAGTTACTAAAGTAAGATGAGCAGCTGGAGTCACCGAAGAATTCGAAATCACAGTAGGTGTACACCAGGGAAGCGTCTTGAGTCCTCTGCTCTTTATTACCGTTCTTGATTACCTGCTTGAAGGCAAAGTGACGGACCCAAAAGTGCATCAGTTATTCTTTGCTGACGATGGAGCCATCATAAGTGAAGACCCGATATCCCTGCAACGAGCACTTGATGTATGGGTGGATGTTCTAGAAGGTAGTGGGTACCGCATAAGCGCGAAAAAGACAGAATACCTATGCTGCCTATTTTCTGATCCACACAGGCCTATTCCTGACATTTATTTGAATGGTGTAGTGCTTCCCAAGTGTGAAAAGTTTAAATATCTGGGGTCTATGATAAATAACGAAGGTACTTGTGATGACGATATCAATCATCGCGTAAGCGTAGGGTGGATGAAGTGGCGGGAAAATTCTGCCATCTTCTGTGATCGAAAAATGTCCCCTAAGCTGAAAGGAAGGCTCTACACCGCAGTTGTGCGTCCAGCACTCACATACGGTTCACAATGTTGGACAATGTACAAAAAGTATGAGAGTAAGTTAACGGCAGCTGAGATGAAGATGCTTCGCATGACAGCAGGAGTAACAAAGCTTGATAGAATTAGAAGTACAAAGATCCGAGGAAGCCTTCATGTTAAAAATACCATCTCCCAAAAAATTGAACACGACCGACTCAGTTGGTATTGCCATGTTCAAAGAAGAGATCCTGAGAACCCCGTCAAAAAAGCAATATCATATAACGTTCCAACACGAAATAAAAAGAAAGGTAGGCCTAAAAACTCCTGGTACAAGCAAATGCAAAAACACCAGCATTCAGTTGGCCTCAGAAACGGAACAATACAAAACCGGGAGGCTTGCCGCCGATTTCTGAGGTCAACCCGGCGAACCCCACAGGCGGATCACTAGTGTGAAGCAGTTACGTGGGATAGTTATGATCCCCTCGACATCGAGATCATAACAGCGCCGAGAAAAAGGAAGAAGAAGAAGAAGTTGTTCTCAAAAAATTCGGTTAGTGGATAAATAGAATTGCCACATTTTTAAAATAATCGCAAAATTTATAGACAGTTATTTTTTATCATTTTTAAAGATACAATTTAAATATACCTATTTAAAATGAGGTTTCTTTTACAAAATGTCATCTTGTCATCTGAGAGAATTTTAATGACTTAACACAGAAATTTTAAAGATCTTTTAATACTTCAAATTAAAATATGTACTTTATTGGTTGTTTCTGCCAAAAAACCACCTTGCGTCTAATTTGCCTTCTTTGTGGTTACATACTGCTAATTTCACTTCTTCTTCATCATTCTAAATTAGCTTCTACCACATGAAAACACAACCACACATATGCACATCACTGCTATACCTAACTTATGAATTTTCTTAGAGTATAAATGAAAATTATTACATCTTCCTTAGATGAATATAATGTGTGTTTGAGGTTATAAATTCCAGTCTGTGAAAAGTTAATTACAAATTAAATTTTATGGTCTAGCAAGAAGGTCTGTATAAAATCAAAATCCATTAATGTTTTTAGTATAGGTATACGAGTAGAGTAATGTAATTATTATTTCTTTTACGATTTTGAATTTTAATTTTAATTACAAATAAAATGCTAAAGCTATAAGAAAGTTTATTTCTCTTCCCTCTCTCTAATCGTCCATCATCGTTCTTCGTCATTGAAGAAATGAAAAAGAACATTGTTTAAGCTGCTTAGGAAGTTAAAAAAAAACCTTTGATGAATTAAATTAAATATTAAAACGAAAAGAAGACATGCAAAACTTTTTTTTTTTTCTAAATGATGAATAAAATTATAAGAATAGAAAAAGTTTATAATTCAATATCTTTTTATTCATTAAAAGAATTTAGAAAAATGAATATTTAATTTGTTTTTTTCATTAAATTTGTTTTGGGGGGACAAAATGAGTTTTTAATCCTTTGCACTGGTTAAAAAAACGATCCACACTTTAAAATATTTTAACTAATTTTTTATATTAGAAAATATGAAACAATTTGAGGAACAAAACTACTTCCCGTCAATTTGCATTTGCTATATCCTTACTTGCGGGATACAAAGGACTTCTCATTATTTTTCTTTTATGAATGAAAGCAACAAGACTTTCTTTGTAAGTTTCAAAAAGCGTTTCAATTGTCAATAAATAAAAAAAAACATAGGTACTTCAGGTATTTTTCCTTCCACCATAAACTGACAACCAAAATATAAAGCAAAAATTGTTAACCAATTTACTTTCCTTTAGAAAATTATAACCGTTTTACGCCCTTAACATTAATAAATCACCATTACACACTATACAGAGAGAACACAAAAAGGGTGCCGTGTTGGTGTGATGTTCACGCCAGCCATTATCTCTACCAAAGTGCACTCTGGCGTATACGCAATATTTTATGCTTAACTGCGCGTTGTTATGCTCTACTCGTTTTTGCTGCTTGTTACAAAAGTGAATCAATATAAAAACAAAACAAAAAAAAAAAAAACAAAATAAACTATAAAGAACCTGGCCACGACTACCAGGAATATTGCAGTTTGTATCGGTCTAGTCAGTAAAGATAATTATATTTTTTGCCCTCATCCATTCAGTGTAGCTGGGAAACGATAACAAAAAACCAAACCTCTTTGAGGCATGGACGAAGAATATAACGAGGTAAAGTTTTTTTTATTTTTATTTGTATTTTTCACCTTTGATTCCTGATCATTTCAATGATAACAAAAACAAGGAGAAATTATTTTGCATTTTCATAAAGTTCGATAAAGTTTCATAAAGTTCCGTAAAGTTCAATATTATTTTGTTATTTATTGAATATTCTTTCCCTTTTGTTGGGTTCTATTCAAATATAATTAATAGCAATTGAAATTTAGTATAATAAATTCAAGTTCCAACATAAACAACATTCAAATTGCTGGATTTGCATGAATGGTAATTGAGTTTTATAACAATAACCATTTGTAACCAAAAATATTGTTAGATTTATAAATCCATAAACCATAATAATTGGTGTGGTTTATAAATTTTATTAAATTATCCAATAAGGAAATGAGCTTTTACACTGAAATTTAAAAACTTTTTTCGAACGTGTCCCGAATGTGTCCCGAATGTGTCCCAAAAGTGTCCCAAACGTGTCCCGAATGTGTCGCAAACGTGTCCCAAATGTGTCCCAAACGTATCCCGAATGTGTCCCAAATGTGTCCCAAAAGTGTCCCAAACGTGTCCCGAATGTGTCGCAAACGTGTCCCAAATGTGTCCCAAACGTATCCCGAACGTGTCCCAAACGTGTCCCGAACGTGTCCCGAATATGTCACGAACGTGTCCCAAACGTGTCCCGAACGTGTCCCGAATGTGTCAAGAACGTGTCCAAAACGTGTCTCGAATGCGTCTCAAACGTGTCCCAAACGTGCTCGAATGTGTCCCGAACGTGTCCCAAACGTGTCCCGAACGTGTCCCAAACGTGTCCCGAACGTGTCCCAAACGTGCCCGAAACGTGTCCCGAACGTGTCCCAAACGTGTCCCAAACGTGTACCAAACGTGTCTTGAATGTGTCCCGAACGTGTCCCGAATGTGTCCCAACTTAATGTTGAATATAAAATAATATAAAAAATCATTATTTTTATTTAAAATTTTTTAACAATCTTAAATCTGTCTCATTGACAAATTCCCCAACATCAATTTAAATCTGGAACAACAATAAACCATTGTTCCAATTGGCTGTCACTTAAGCAAAATACCTCCAGGGTATAGCCTGAAAATATATTTGTCGATCCTTCATCAATAAACCAGTATAAAACTGCGTTGTATCTCCAGAGTTCAATACAGAGACACACACACATGAGCTTTTATAATATAAATGATTTTGAATTTTTTATTTATCAATATCATCCTTACATGATATGTCTCTTCTCTATTCTCCGCATGAATTCATTCCTCTATCATTTCGTTTGAATGACATGAAGGTATGTGCTGAACAAAGATAACCCAAAGAGTCGATGTCCTTAAGGATCCTGGGGGAGTTTATAATAATGTTTGAAAATGACTTGAATCGAGTGTTATGTTTTCAAAATGGTTTGATGGTGTTATTAAATCCATAAAATAAAATATTTTCTGTCCAAGTTCTCTTTTTTTAGTCTGTGTGTGTGTTTGTATTAAAGCGACAAACCCATGTCATATGCAAAGATTGCGAAGAATAAAAGGAAAAAGGTTTTTTTGAAATCAATATTTTTGAAATACTTAAATGTGTAATATAAAAGCTAAGTAAACAGTTTTTTTTTTTCAAATCAGTTTTTTAAACAATAATCTTTTCAAGTCATAAGGTAGGTTAACATTATGCAATTTTGATTGTCCACTTTTAGCTTTCTTTGGAAAGCTAAATCAATTAATTCGTTTCATGAATGACTCAAAACCTAAAAAAATACATTTCAGCACATTACATCAGTTTTAAAAGTGATTTATTTAAAGGATATCCAAAGGTACGGTCCTTTTGTGACTTATTTTAGATTTCTCACTTCTTTAAGGAAACGAACAACAAAAAAAAAAAAATATTTAAAAGTCATCCTTTTCACATATATAGGAAAATAGGAATGTTACAAAAAAAAAACATATTTTTTCCTACTCCTACTGTCACCAACATGTGTATCCTTTTTCATTTACCATTCAGAAAGTAAAAAAATATTTCAATTTGATTTTTTTTTTTTGCAGAACGATGTTAAATTTTAGATATTCTTAAATTTGCCTGGTAAAGATATTTTTTTTTGTTTGATAAAATATATTGGGTATGTTCTTCATTTTTAGCTGTGGTTGAAATTCTGCTTTTGTGGGCGTTTTAAAAATTTGGTGCACGAAAATGTGGTCTGTTATTTATAAATGTCTGGGATGAACTATTTATAGATTGAAAGCCACAACATATTTATTTTCAATAGAACATATTGATAGACGTTTGCATTGTATATTCAATACAGTTACCTGTCATCTAAAAATATCAGTCAATCAATTTGTTTTACTTTAAACCCCGAAAGTTGCAAAATTCAAAAGCCTCGAAAAAACAAAATTACTTCTCCAAAACTTATAAAAAATATATATTTGCACTTTTTCAGTCGATATCCTTTGCTTTCCTGAGTAAAAATAGAAATTGAATTTTAAAAGAAAAAATTTAAAAAAATCTTGACCGCCGCACCACCGCCATTTGGAGGAAAATTTCGTCGCACCACCACATCACCACGACTGCACCACGTCCACACCATTTCATTTTTAATGAAAATTTCGGTGCACCACCACCGCACAACTACTGCACCACGTCAGCACCATTTCATTTTGTATGAAAAATTCGCTGCACCATGATACATAATTTTGGATTATTGAAAAATAAAAACAAAAACTGCGATTTTGTTCATATTTTTTTCATTTTTTCAAAATGAAATGGTGCGGACATGGTGCAGTGGTGGTGCGGTGGTTTAGAAATTTTTTAAATGGTGTGGTGGTGTTGCAGCCGTGTTGAAGCGGTTTAGAAATGTTTGATCATAGTGCGGACGTGGTGCAGAGGTGGTGCGGCGCAGTAGAAATTTCTGATAATGATGTGGACGTGGTGCAGCGGTGGTGCGGCAGAATTCCATTTTCACTCGGGTTATCACAAGCCTATTTCCCCACCGAGGTATTAATAAAGAAAGTAAAAAAATCCTGAGCTACTAAAAAAATTCAAAGACCACATCCCCCATAAAAAAAAAACAAAATTGTAATAAAAAATCATGTCACGATTTTTCTTTTATATTCATTCATAAAGATAATAAAAAAAAGAAAAAAAAAGTGATATAACGCTAATAATGAACATTGTGCATTTTGAGTTCTTTTTTTTTCTGTGCATCCGCCGACAAGAGTGATTTTATTCCTAAGCTGTCAACGTCATGCAATCCTAATCCTTATCCTTAAGTGGAAATACGTTCGTGACAGCCATTAAAGACAAGACAACCACTTTAAATAGCTACCACGATTGCAACTTTGAAGTCAAAACTACTTAAAATATATATAAAACAACTATCTTTACCACAACATCAAATTCAACGATAACATTTCCTCTTCTGATGCATTTTCTTAGAATTGTTATACCATCTTCACCATTACGAAGGAAAAAAACCAAAAAGGATTTATCGCTTCCAAGAATTATACAGACACAGACACCCCCAATCTTAATCTTTCATAGTCAGCCAGCTTAGAAAGTCAAAAAGATGGAACTGTATTTCTGGTGTTTTATTTTTTTCAAATGAAATGAATTCTGTGTTTTTTATTCAATGGAGTGAAAATAAATATAAAAAAAAATAAAACAGGATACGAGTGTGAGAACATGAACATGACTTGTGAACATGCAATTCACAAATTTAAGGATAATATTAAGAGCTATAATAATCTCTCTGGGATTTAATTTATGGTGGCTTTTATTTTGACATTATTCTTATTATATTACTGTAAATTGTGCAAGAACATGGTAAATTTTAGGGGATTTAAGAAAAAAAAGAAAAAAAATATAGAATTTGCATGATTATTGCGTAACCAACAAGAGATAATAAGTGTTCAAGTTCAGAGGAGAATTCTTCTTTTGAATTCCATAAGAAAGAAAGGAACATCTGAAAAGAAATACGGATAAAAGAAGTTCCAGTTTGCAGTCGTTATAGGAAGTGGGTATTATAATTATGGGTACTAAAAATGTCCATTAATATTTTGTGTAGGATTTGTAAACATTGGAATTACAATAGGAAGGAACTAATGAATTTCGGAATTTTTTAACAAAATTTTATAACAAAAAATGTTTAGAAAATATCGTCATGCCAGTATGCATTTTTGTCCTATCTATCATATTAAAAATGTTACAATTCTGTATTTAAAAAATGCCCTTTATTGATTTAACACAGTTTTTGTCTTCTGTGTTTTTTTTTTTTTGAAAAATTATACTAAACAGTGTATAAAAAAAACAACATTTTAGAATATTTTCTAGTGACCTTATAGTTTTTGTAGAGAATATTGAATATATCAAAACATCATACTTCTTTTTTCATTATAGGGGAAGTGGGGGCAAGACCGTTTTTGTACTATGTTGTATGAGAAAAAAATGAAATTAGAAACACTTGCAATATAAAATCGGTACCTTTTGGTATGATCAATCACGTCTGAAAGTTTTAGCAATTTTAGTGGAGACCCCGAAGAGGTACGGCAAATTTTGATAATTTTTCATCAAATTGTTATCGTTCATGTGAAAAGTCTGTTCAATTTTTTACATCGGAAACATTAAAATTTTTAACTTTTAATTTTTTTTTTAAATAGAAAGATAAATTTAAAAAAAAAAATAAGCATTTAAAATAAAAAAAACGGTCTTTATATCAACAAATTTCGTTATGGCGGGGTGGTATAACCCCGATGTGGGGGCAAGGCCCATTTTTTGTAAACTTATTATCTTTTTCTCAAATTTTTTTTATTTTTTTTATAATAATGAGAGTTCCTACAGTAAACAATTTACTTAATGAATAAAGACTTAATTTTTAATAAAAGTTTTTTTTATTGGTTTTTAAGAAAATCAAACACTAAAGGGGCGGTCTTGCCCCCACTTCCCCTGCCTCCGAAATCTGGATTTAGGTATAAAGCGGAGTTTTAGAGCTTAAGATATTGCAAATTTTCTTGATTTTATAAATTGAATAAATGATTTTCATAAAAAATGAGTCCTTTGATTAGAACTTAATATTATTTTAAAAAGGTATCAAAATTAAGATTTTCTAGTTGAACAGTATGCTAAATTTGATGTGCAGGTGGATAAAATGTTTTAAAACACTATTTCTAAAATTTTTGAGCTTATGAAGTCTTAAGTTATATTGTTGCAAAGATTGAAATATTTTCTATTTAAAACAGGTTCAACAAAAATTAAAATCGGTGGGAAATTGAGTATTTGCAATATCTAAAGCTTCTACTTTTTTTTCGGAACTAGCTAGATGTTTTTTAGTTCAGATCTTTAAGGATACAAACCCATTAAAAATAGATAAAAATATCATTAAATAAGGTAAACAAAAATTGTAACAGGCTAATTTTTCATATACAGTACAGGTTCGTATTGAGTTGGTTTTAGATCTGTGAAGAGTAACTAAAACGTATCAACAAAACTGTAGGTTTTAGAGAATACAAAAATTAGGACAAATTTTTAACTGGCCTTATTTTACATAAAGTTGTTCTCAAATTCTTGTATGGCTCAGTTTTATGAAAATAAAAAAATAGAATATCAAACTTTCATATGAATGACAAAAGTACGAGAACTTCCCGCTATCGTAAAAACTTGAAATTTTACACGGTGATATGATTTGTGGTGTATACAAAGGAAAATTTGAGATTTTCAATTCAGGGGGCTTGGCATCCACCCATTTCCGCTGAATTTTCATCAAATATTATAGAGCACTTCTGATTATCGTAGAATCTTGAATTTTGGTAGAATGGTAGAGAGCTGGTAGTTTATACAAAGGAAAAAATTTAAAATTTGAGAATTTTAGCCAGGGGGCGTGGCAACCACCCATTTTCACTGAATTTTGATCAAATATAGAGATTTTCAATTCTACAGCCATAACTTGCAAAAAGTAGTGAAATCACAACAAAACATTAATGTTAAAAAAAGAGCCAAGTTCTCCTATGTTGAAATTATGCTGGCACAAAAAGTACTGAGATGTAAAAGTGTTCCAAGTTCTAAAGTTTGGGTTCAAATTCGTATCAATAAGATTTTGATTGTTTACTTGGCAATTTTTGAAATGACTTTAAAAACACTGGTCTGCAAGTAAATCCTCCTTTAAATAAAACTATACTTTTCGAAAGGATTTTTGTATGCTGATTCCGAATCCGAAGTCAGAATTGATCTAGCACGTCACGTTTTTTTAGATATTCCCGTTAGAAAATCTCAAAAACCCATTTTTTTTGCTGTTTTCGAAGAAATATTTTGGCATAATGTAATATTTTTAAATTAAAATTGTTACGGTTTATAAAAGAACTTATTTTTTTCTTTCAAATTCAGTTTCAATCTTCTCAATATCTCTTTTCTTCTCCGAGATATCTTAATTTAAGTAAGTTTAATAGGTGTGGCATATCTTATCATAAAAAAAAACTGATCTCTAAAAATTAATATATCTTTCTCCCTAGAACAAAAATATACTTTTCTTATGGACTTTAGTGTGCTGATTTTAAATCCGAACTCAAAAAATTTCGGTCAGCTCTGGTTTGTTAGATATAGTAGTTTTTGTTGAGATTTTCTAAGAAAAAACTTGATTTTGTGATACTTTAATGCGAATATCTTAAAATCCTCACATGATAGAATTTTTTTGACTTCGGATTCTAACTCAGCACATCAAAAACTATAAGAAAAGTATACTTTTGTTTCTAGGAGAAACAAATCTGAAGCTTTACAAAGCAGTTTATCAAATGGTTTATTACAAATAAGATATTTCTAAATAGATAAAGAGTATATAAAATTACAAAACACGTAAAAATTTTGTTTAATGTATTTTATTATAGTTTTCTTTACATATTTGACTTTTCAAGTATAATTGGCGTTGATATTTTACATTTTCCTTAATTAAGGTGTTTTTGTTCATGTTGGATTTATAAAAAGTAAAGGATTTCGATATTTCTGCTTTTTTTATAAATCAGTATTTTAAAATATGAGTAAACATTAATGTAATAGGACATATTTGATGTCAATCTATAGGCCATATCACGAGGAATAAGTCCTCCAAATTTGAGCTCAATGCTACAAATAGTTTTAATTTTGCACGAGTTCAAATAAATCTAAAGGGTTGATTTTTTAGAAACTACCCACATTTTTCAAAAATCATTTTTACAAAAATGGTACCTGATAGAATTTTTCTGAAACCAGATTTAGATTCAAGAAAGTCTAATCTTTCATAATATCAAAAAATTATTTGAAGGAGAAAAAAAAAGTTAAATTTTGCAGACCAGTGAAATCGGTAATTAAAAGAAAAATTGTCAAGATCCAGATCAAAATTGTCAAAATTTTATTGATACGAATTAGAACCCAAACTTTAGAACTTGGTACACTTTTACATCTCAGTACTGGGTTGGGGTCGAAATTCTGTATGTTGCAAAATTCTGTATTCAAAATACTGTATGCCAAAATACTGTATGTCAAAATTCTGTATGTGCAAAATGCTGTACGAACAAAATTCTGAAAGTCAAAATTCTGTATAGCAAAATTCTGGTTGGTCAAAATACTGTATTTCAAAATTCTGTAAAAATGCTGTAAAAAATATCGTTTTGATTATGTAAAAAAGTGTGCGCGCACTTTGATTATGTAAAAAAGTGTGCGCGCACTTTTTTACATTATCAAAACGATATTTTTTACAGCATTTTTACAGAATTTTGAAATACAGATATATTTAAAAGAGGGTTTACTATGAATTTCTATAAGAGATCAACTTAATAAAGAGGCAAGCTTCTAATGCTGATTAATCTAGGTACTTTATTAGGAGCTACGGAAAAAAGAGAGAGAAAACAAAACTACACTTATTTAAAAAAACAATCTGAATTAAACCACGTTGCATACCTAAAACGGTTTGAAAAAAAATTAAATTTATATTGATTTTGAAATTTTTTTTGTAAAATGTATTTTGTATGTTTAAGAAAAGTTTGATTTGTGTTCCTAGAATTGATTTACTTTTTTGCTTTAATAATTATGTTTGTATAAAATTAAAACTTTACTGTCAATAATTATATTTAAAGCTACTATTTAGTGTTTTTTTTTATCAAAGGAAATTTCTTTAAAAATACAGTATTTTGCTGTACAGAATTTTACAAAATAGAATTTTGCAAGTCAGTATTTTGTTCATACAGTATTTTGACAGAATTTTGTATTTACAGTATAATGACGTACAGAATTATGGTCTTACAGTATTTTGACCCTGCAGAATTTTGTCGTAAAGAATTTTGACAAGCAGAATTATGACCCGCTCCCCTCAGTACTTTTTGTGCCAGCATAATTTCAACATAGGAGAACTTGGCTACCTACCATCAACACCAATTACATCAAAATCCAAATATAGACTTTGTAGTTTTGTAAAAATAAAGTTACAATGTTAAACAATAATAATAAAATTGTCAAAGTAAATTATTACATTAATTATTCACACCTAAAATTAAACGTGGTTCATATTCTTTGGAAAAACAGTTAAAAAGAGTTAATTCAATAAACTGCAATTATTTTGTATGGTGTTGAATATAAAATGAATCGCAATAAATATAAAACAAGGTGAATTTTGTTAAAAGACTTTGTGCTCGAATATTATTATTGATTTAAAAAAAAATTTCTATCAGTCATGAATTCTCGTACCGTCAGTCTAGTTGTTTTCTTTGCATCAGCACTTGGTTTTGAATCTATGGAAATAGATAAATTTAACTTAAAATTTTTGAATTTCATCGAAAATCTTCAAAAAATTGACCGATTTGAAAGCGTTTTTCTTCTAAAATCTTTAAAGAAACCTCATTTTAATGACAAGTTCATACGAAACATTTCAACTTCGCTTGGAATTCCAGTGATTTTATCAACTGGAGGTTCATCATTCTACTTAAAGGACAATTTCAAAGCAAATATTCTTACTATCGTTCAATATGATTCAAATAATCTACTTCTTCAGCAACTTGTGGAACATCTTCAACACCTTCGATTCTGTAAAACAATTTTAGTGCTCAAAAATTCTTCACGAAATGACTTGGAACTAAAGAAAATTTTCAATTACTGCTGGAAAAACAAAATGGTGAATGTTATAGCAGTTTTTCACCAGAATTTCTCCAACTCATCAGTTTACTACGATTATAGTAATTTTGGAAATTTGACAATTTCGGAACACATTTGGGACAAAGAACATGGACCAGATGCCATATTTCCAGATCAAGCTCGAAATCTTAATGCAGCTTCTTTATCTATTATTTTTGGACCAATGGCAGCTGGAGTAATAATATCCAAAAATGGAAATAGTGATAAAATAGTTGGTGGTTATACTGGAAATTTATTTAGCTCTTTTGCTAAGAGACATAACATCACATTGAACATTTCTAACATTATTTCTTCACTTTCGCCTCTGAGCATTTATGAAAAAGTTTTAAATGGAACCATTGATATGTCAGGTTCTGCTCCAGTGCAATCGATTGAATGGTTTTCATATCCCATCTTTGTGTATGATTGGGGAGTTATGCTCCCTGTTGAACCTAATATCCCAATTTATAAAGTGTTTGCCTTTATTATCAATGGGAAAGCCTTTGCAATATTAATTGTGATTCTCATTTTGATATCAGTTTTGCTGAAAATAGCTGCTAAGGTATTAAAGCCACATGGTTCTTTTTTCAACTGTGATTTATTCTTCAATATCGATTGTTTTCGAGGAATTCTGGCACAGTCATTTTCTGTAACACCACGAGCTTCATTCACAACAAAAATCACATATTCGTTGATCTTTTTGCTTGGAATCATGCTAATTACATCATACAACGCATTTCTTCAATCATTCATGACTCAAATACCAAAGGAAAAAATGATAAAATCTTTTGATGCTCTCCAATCATCTGGATTAAAAATTTAAACAACTCAACTGGAACTCGATAATATTTTATACAAAATGCGACCTGATTTGATGGAGAAATATTCAAATTTATTTCAAGGTGAAACCAATTTTAATGGTTTGAAAAAACTAAGAGACAGCCTGAATACCAAGTATGCATTTGCAGTATCAAGTATCACTTGGATGATCTACGAACAACAACAAAATTTCTTTAATCAAAAATTATTTCGCTGGTCCGAAGAATTGTGTTTGTTGAATAATTTGAGATCAGCCATTTTTATAAATGAAAATTCAATTTATAAAAATGTTTTAAATTTTCATATCTTGGAAACACATTCAAGTGGATTGATGGATTTCTGGAGGAAACGGACTTTTTATAAACAATTAAGTATTGGAAAAGTTAAAAAGTTGAATTTTGGATTGGATGCAAGATTGAAGGCAATGCAAGTTGAAGATTTGAAATGGATTTGGATATTAATGGGATTTGCATTGATGGTTGCAACTTTGTGTTTTGTTGGGGAAATTTGTATTTATAAGTGGAATAATATTTTTTAACAAAAGTCAAAAAATGACTTCTTTTTCATGGACGCCATAATCAAAACTGGATCAAATTATGAAAGTGGCAGCTTTTGAATAAAAAAATACTCATACAAATTGGTTTTCATAGTAGAAAGCTCTAAGGTATCAAACAAACAAAAAATACATTCGAATTTCTTATTTGAAGTCTGTTAAAAATTAATGACATATTTTTTTTGGCCAATGTTAGAAAAAGTTTGGTATAAGCTTGCCTGTAAAACTGGTTTGCAAGGAAATCCTCCTTTAAAAATAAAACTATACTTTTCTAAAGGATTTTTGTATGCTAATTCCGAATCCGAAGTCAGAATTGATCTAGAACGTCACGTTTTTTAGATATTCCCGTTAGAAAATCTCAAAAACCCATTTTTTTGCTGTTTTCGAAGAAATATTTTGGCATAATGTAATATTTTTCAATTAAAATTGTTACGGTTTATAAAAAAACTTATTTTTTTCTTTCAAATTCAGTTTCAATCTTCTCAATATCTCTTTTCTTCTACGAGATATCTTAATTTAAATAAGTTTAGTAGGTTTGGCATATCTTATCATAAAAAAAACTGATCTCTAAAAATTAATACATCTTTCGAACTCAAAAAATTTTGGTCAGCTCTGGTTTGTGAGATGAAGTAGTTTTTATTGAGATTTTCCAAGAAAAAACTTGATTTTGTGATACTTTAATGCGAATATCTTAAAATCCTCACGTGATAGAATTTTTTTGACTTCGGATTCTAACTCAGCACATCAAAAACTATAAGAAAAGTATACCTTTCTTTCTAGGAGAAACAAACTGAAGCTTTACAAGTCAGTTTATCGAATGGTTTATTACAAATAAGATATTTCTAAATAGATAAATAGTATATGTATAAAATTACAAAACAAGTAAAAATTTTGTTAAATGTATTTTATTATGGTTTTCTTTCAATATTTGACTTTTTAAATATAATGGGAGTTGATATTTTACATTTTCCTTAATTAAGGTGTTTTTGTTCATGTTGGATTTACTAAAAAGTAAAGGATTTCGATATTTCTGCTTTTTTTATAAATCAGTATTTTAAAATATGAGTAAACATTAATTTAAAAGGACATATTTGGTGTCAATCGATAGGCCATATTACGAAAAATAAGTCCTCCAAATTTGAGCTCAATGCTACAAATAGTTTAAATTTTGCACGAGTTCAAATAAATCTAAAAGGTTGATTTTTTAGAAACTACCCACATTTTTCAAAAATCAGTTTTACAAAAATGGTACCTGATAGAATTTTTCTGACATCAGATTTAGATTCAGGAAAGTCTAATCTTTCATAATATTAAAAAAAAAAAAGTTAAATTTTGCAGACCAGTGTACCTAATTAGTGATATTTTTTAGAACAACTATTTTTATTATGATTCATTGAAAACTGTTATCATTTTTGCATTTTTTTCTTAGATATCTGTTTTAGACCACAGATAACAGTCAGACTATACATTAGGATAATCTAATGAAAAAATAATAATTGGTTTCAGAACATACAAAATGTGTATAGGTCTGTCTGTATTTCGAGCTGCAGCCTAAACTGGTTTTAGGACAATAATTTCTTAAGGGAAAATTGTAATTTTTTTAGCACCAAAATTAACGATATGACAAAATATAAAAGGTTATTTTTTTCAAAAAAAATTTTCCACAATTTTAATAAAGAAAAAATGAATATATTGTGGCAAATAAGGTCATACTTTTGAAATAAAAACAATATTTTTTGAACCGTTATTAACGGTAGGCAATTCCCATTGAACCATTATTTTTAGTCCTACTTTTTCATAAACCACACGACCGATTTCAATTCAGTAACTCTTACATATCTTATATTAAAATAAAAATTTAAATTTTCAAAAAAAATTTTAATTCAAAACTTCTCTAAAAAATCCTTGTTGCACAAGAAATTAAATTGCATACTTCGTTTGGAGGTAAAAACTATTTAAAAGCGATGTTTTTTATTTTTTTTTTATTTTTTAAGGAGTTTAATTGATACCTAATAATATACCTACCTATCCCATACCGAAAATTTTGAAATAGTTTTTTGAAAATTTTCGTATTAGGGTGGCTTACAAAAATGTTATCTTCTACATTTGCTTTGACCTAAAAAAAGACAAAGTGGATAGGTATTATTTCAGCCAATTTATCAAATAAAAAAAATATCTACATTAGGGTGGTGCAAATTTTTTTTTTTAATTACATTTGAAAAAAAAATTGATTTTCTTTACAGAGAAGAATATAAATTTAATATTATAATACCAAAAAAATGCACTTTATAACTACTTTTCTGTGCACTGAAACTCATTTTTGTTTTAACGCAAAAAAAAAAACAAAACCGTTTTTGAACACCCTGATTAAAAATAATTTTTTTTCCATCGATTTTATTTGTTTCAAATGTGAACCATACGATTTTTATTAAAATTCCACCTAAAAGTAAAAGAATATATTTATTTATGCCTTCCTATAAAACATAACATAACCCAGATTACAAAAATTTTCATAAATCCGAACAAGTTAAAGCCTTACACATAATTAACTTTTACTACAAAAAAAAAAAAAAAAAATGAAATTATAATTTGATCTATTACTTTCACTTAGATGCACAAAAGCATCCAATTAACTAGCCTGAATCCAGCTGCGACTCCAAAAGCCTTATTATTACAAACATAGGTATACCATAATTAAATTGTTCATTGATTTTCTGATTTGATAAATAAATTAAATGATTATCCTTTTTGGTTTATAATTTGTAAGGAGTAGGTAAATACAGAATTTTGCCTTAGGAAGTACCTAGTTTTTTTTTTTATTTTTACCGGAAACTTTTTATAATTAGTTTAAGCTTTTTGATTTAATAACTTTTGTGTGTTTATGAAAATTAAATTAACTTTTGCTGATTAATTATAAAACAACTTTTCTGACCAAAAGGAAGAAAGTTTGAAAGAAAAATTGTGGTAAATTTAAAATGAAAACTATAAATGTGTACAGGTTCTTAGAAAAGGGTATTTATTTTTTCTTCTAAAAAGGAATTGTGGAAAACTCCTGTTATTCTTATAGGTAAGCAATTTTATACTTGATATTTTATTTTGAAACAGCTTTGTGCGAAAAAACAGTATCCTTGTCCTTTTATATGATCCTGACAACATAACTCATTTATTCTACCTCACCTTTTAAAGTAAAAGAAATCAATTGTATAAGGAAACAGTATTTGTAGTTACATTCGAATGTATCCTGGCAACAGTCGTCCTAATGCATTTGTCCTTTATTCTTTTTCTTTCCCCTGGTAAGTGTGCAAAAGCAGATGCTTTCCAAGCAATTGCAAGGGTTTTATTTTTAAGGATTTGAAAATGACAAACACCATTCTGTACTTTGTGTGGTTGGTTGTTGGTCGTGTTTTATTGGTTTTTACTTTGTTGCACTTTGCTGATGGAGAAAAACACCTCTTCGTTTTACAAACACACACAAGATTGTCAATGGCAAAACTTCTGTATAAATTCTTTTATTTTGGTCAACCGAGAGAAAGATGATTTATAGGTTTGGAAGTTTGCCCACAACAAACTAAAATGGGAATTACTAATTCAAAAGGATAAAGGTGATGGGAGATTTATTGATTTTGTCCTAAGGGTAAATTGAGAGCTCTCTCTCTCTCTAAACAGATTTAAAAGGAAAGATTAATTTTCAATTTTAATGCTAAAAGCTAAAAAAATTTATAGCAATTAAGAATCAAAAATTTTGTGGTTGTTCTTTTTTTGTATTCGAGTTTTTTAGTTGATGAAAGTTATGAAAGAGTTCAATGAAAGACAACATTTAATTTATAAAGCATTTTTGTGTAAATTTTATTTAACAATCAAATAAAAAGCTTGATGAAGTACCAAGTACGTACTACATTAATTGATTCTGTGTTGATAAAATAAATAAAAAAAAATATCAAAACTAACAGAGAGAATGTTAAAAACCTGTACACGTGCTGGGATGCATTCATTTTCAATTATATTTTATTCAAATTGTTAATACAAATACAATAAATAATAAATTGAAAATTCAGTTCACAAAATAAATACACGATCTGTAAACATTTATCTCTGCAGTTCAATGGAATATAGAGTAAAATTGCAATATAAAAACAATTTGTTGTGTGTTTTTGTAGTTTAATTGATAAAATGGAATTTAATTTTTTTTTCTGCAGCCTAGAAGAAACTTGGTTCTCTGCAATTGAAAATTAACATTGAAACAAAATTGTTTTCTTCATAAATCTTGGAAAAAAAGTTTAATTTTTTATTTTTGGGGAAGATAAAATTTAGAAACGTTTTTTTTTTTTGTAAAAAAAAATTAGTGTTTTTTTGGGTTAAGCTTTTGTATGAAAAGTTTTTGAAGGATTTTTAAAAATCATTCAAAAGGGTAAATATGGGTAAAATAACATGGTTAAAAAAAAATGTTTTCTAAACAGTAGGAAGAATTTAGAGAATTTTTTTTTATAGATATATACCTAGATCTGTTATAAAAATGACAGGTGGAGTTTATGGGCCCTTTTCGAAATATAAATTTTTGAAAAATAAAAATTTTTGTAGGGGGATTTTCAGTGTTCTTTTTTATTTTTACAATTTTTTTAAGGCTCGCACAAAAGCTAAAACTTAAAGGACTTCTAATACGTACTTGTTCGAAAATTTGGATTGCTTATGATTTTGATTTTCTACCGAAAAACAGGAAAAACTTTTTTTTCCCCAAATTTTTGAACTTTTTGAACCGTTTTTTATTTATATCTTTTTTATGTTATATAGGTGAAATTTTATAGGGACTTTTGGCACTTTTTTTTGTGCCAGACTTTAATTATTTTCACTGTCACATTTTTAGATAACGATAAAAAATAAGCTTTTCGGTAGTATAGAAAGTTATAGGATATTATATTTCAAAAGGTTAATCGAAGGTTTTTTGATAAAAACTGAAAACATTAAAAAAATTCAACCTTTTTATAGAGGTTATGCAGACATGATTGAGAACAATATTTAAAGCTGAAATAATGAGATTTTAAACGGTATATAATTAATAGTTGGTTGTCATGTAAAAACATTGACAAAATATTGTGCGAAGAAAAAAAATTTGCTTGAAACTTGGTACAGATGATTTTTACGTAATTCCCTAGATCCGTTTTTTTTTTTTTTATTTTTTTTAAATCTCTTTTTTAACTCACATCTCCCATTATAACGTTTTCGAGGTATTGCAATTTTCTCGAAAACGGCTCAAACGATTTCGATTAAATTTGGTGTACGTAATTAATACTCTTATTGGTCCTGCGTTTTTAGTTTTTCTCAAAAAATTCGGAAATATGGCGTTGCCGTTTTTCAAAAAATGACATATTTTTAAGTTCATATATCTTTGATGCCGGGTACAAAAAGGTTAAGTCAAAAAAATCGATTTTCGGATTTTTATTGGACTTTAGTCAGTTTTTTTTCTCTTTCGTTTGGTCCTATCGCCATAGCTCTAGCGTATCTCCTTCTGTTAGAAATGATTCGGTACAAAGGGTTTAAGTCAAAAATTTTTTAAATTGTATGGTACTAAGGGCGTAAGTTGACTTAACTCCTTTGTTTTTGCATTCATTTTTAATTTTTAAATAAAAAAATTGATCCTAAAGCGTTAAGTCAAGAGGAAGAAAAAAAAAACGAAAAGCGATTTTTCTACTGTATTATATTATTTCAAAAAGAATTTTTACATTAGTTAATTAATCACATTAATATTTCCAACTTTCTTTTATAAATTAAACCTTGTTATCAATGTAAACAAAGATTTTGCTTGACTTAACACCTTTGGACCAAGTTTATTTTTGAAGACCAAATGGCTCTAAAGTGTTAAGTCCACACAATTTTTTGGTCAACAGCATATGGATATTAAAATAGATCTAATAAATGATGTTTTTGCATCATTACTTTTTAAAAATAATAATATTCAGATTTACAAACAAAAATTGTAAATGTAAATGTAAAAAAAAATGTTGTACCTAAGTTTTTGAAAAAAAAAAAAATGTTTAATATAATTTTTTTAACATTCAATTTTTTTTTTATTTTTTTTTTCTCGACACTAAACAAAATCTTAATTTTCCAATAGATATTTAAGATAACTATACTTTGTACTACAAGAGCAAGTACGTGCGACCCAGTCGTGCATTTTATTTTTAACTAAACGACATTGGTTTAATAGCTGTATATTTTTTTTTAACAGACAACCACTAAGCGTTTTACTTTGATTCTTAAATCTACGTATTTGATCCCAATTTGAGTTAAAGTTGTGTTTAAAGTTAGCTTATATAGATATTTTTTTTAGTTATTAATTCATATTGCGTTTAAATTTTTTTCTCAAAAAACCAAATTACGGAAATATGACGTTTCCGTTTTTAGAAGGTATTCAAATTTTCCAAAAAAAAAAATTAGAAATTTTCTTCTTATTTACAACTTAGCCAAATACTTAAATTTTCAAGCTACTTTAAACTACAAAAGCAATATTTTCCACTCCAATTGTGCATTATTTTATTATTAATAAAATTGTGCAAATATTTTTGTAAAAAAAAAATCAATTAATTTCATGGAATAAGTTTAAAGTTATGGCTTTGAAACTAGCTATATAAAATGAATAAAAATTAAAATTCCTATAAAAATTTAAGCAAAAAATGTATTAAAAGTACATTTTTTTGTATCAATTTACTGAGAAAAAAAATTCTATATATATTTTATAATTTTTTTTTTTTATGTTAAAAATTGAAAATAATTGATTATTTTCTTTTGTATGCATTTAACATACATCTGTTTATTACCAACTCTATTGATCGGTTTATTTGTAATTTGCCATCAATAATCCCTGAACAAAAATAAAGAAAAAAACACTATAAATTAATAGGAAAGAGATTACCTTTGAGCTGATTTTCGTTTCCCGTTTATCTTCAATTAAATTACACACCCATCAGACAGAATTTCAATTTTCAACCTTAAATCTACTATATATGTTGTAACTTTGTGGTAAGTTTCAGTTTAAGCTTTAAATTATTTTAAAATACATTATTATTACCCAATTTTATAGGCTTACCTGTTTTCGTACTTACGTTAAAATGAATAAGGCTTAATTTGATTTTATGTAAGGTAGGTATTTCCGATTAAGTTTAAATTTAACTTTTGGTTCCAATATAGAAAACAATTTGTAATCAATCTTTGGAAAATTCAATAAGTTAAGATTAATTTTTGAAAATTCAAAACATAGGTATCTTTCAAAATATAAGATTTATTTAGTTATTAAATCCTACAAGTTCTTAAAAATAATTCTTAAACACTCTTCTCAAATCTTCAACAAAAAAAAAAACTTTTTATAAAAAGCTTAATTGTGCAGAAACTATTAGAGCATCTTTTTTTTATGACCCATCACATCCTTTTCGTTAAACTTTAGAAGACTCTTTTAAGTGAGTAGATATGTTCATTTAATATGATGACTCTGTTAATACCAACTGAATCTGCTGTGCCTCGTGTTATCTTTTATATGCTGGATTGTGACGTGAAAGAGGAAACTGCTGTGTAAAACTGTTGATCCAAATCTATAAAGAGTCTTTAAGTTCATGTGTGTTATATTTAATTGAGTCATAATTCATATTTGCCTTTCATCGAAACTTTTATTTGGAAATGATTTTATGGATTTGTAAAAACTAGCCTTGTCGAAATGATTTCATTTTATTTTTGTTTTGTGGAAAATGAGTGCTTTCAGTGACTGAAACTATTAATAAATAGGAGGTTTTAAAGTTAATGAGATCATTTTGTATAATAAAAAAAAATCATCATTGACCATGAAAATAAAAAAAAAATAGTTTTAATTGCAAAATCTTTATTATAGCTTCATAAATTGAAATTATATTTAAATTTCATACTACAATGAAGGTTGTTTTTTTATAAGTTCTGATTAGTTTAAAATAATTTTTAATTAAACACGTTTTTATTTGTGCAGAAATTTTGATTGATTGATATATAGTCATTATCTGTATACAAAAGTTTTTCTTTTAATGATATTATATACAAAATTGTAATTACTTTTTTATATAAATTTCATCAATACCCAAAAGCTTTAAAAGGCCAATCCACAGCTTTGATTACCACATATGACGTAGGGTCTGTTGCACTGTCCTTGGGGAATTTAAAATATCAATTAAAAAAAATTTAGCACCAAAAGAATTTCTGCAGTAAAAAAATGATATTGCAAATAAAAACAAAAATTGCATTGAAAACAAAATTTTTATAACAAAAAAAAAAAAAAATAAAATGCACGACTGGGTCGCACGTTCTTGCTCTTGTAGTTCACAGTATCTTTATCTTAAATATCTATTGGAAATTTAAGATTTTGTAGAAAATAAAATAAAAAAAAAAAAAAAAAAAAAATCAAAAGTTTAAAAATTAAATTCAAAAATTTTTTTTTTTCAAAAATGTTTTTAAAAATATTTTTGTTTAACATTTTATACTTAATGATCTCTGTAAATTTTAAATAAAATAACTAAAGCTTTGATGAAATATATGAACTTAAAAAATATGTCAATTTTTGAAAAACGGCAACGCCATATTTCCGTTCTCCGCATTTTTTGAGAAAAACTAAAAACGCAGTTTTGTTAGAATTGATAAGAGTATTCCGCACACCAAATTTCATTGAAATCGTTAGAGCCGTTTTCGAGAAATTTGCAATACCTCGAAAACGTTATATGGCAGGTATGCGTTAAAATAGAGATATTAAAAAAATAAAAAAAACAAGTCTAGGGAATTACGTAATAATCATCTGTACCAAGTTTCAAGCAAATCCATCCATTCGTTTAGGCCCTAGCTCGATGTACAGATGGACGCACATACGCACAGACGCACATACGCACAGACGCACAGACCGACGGACAACATGACGAAAACCACTTTTTTGATCTTCTCCATCATCGTAATGTTGGTTTTAATTAAAACCTCGATTTTTTGTTTCTACACGAAACCAATACTTGCCCTATAGAGCAAGTATAGAGCGTTGAAAATGAAAACAAATTTGCATTTAAAAAAATCAATGCAAAGTGTATGTATTAAATATATTTTTTTTTAGTTTTTCGCCAAAATACCTATAGATTTGAATATTTGACAACAATATATTTATATTAAATAATGAAAAATGATCGATATTTAAAAAAAAATTCGGCGAATATTAAAAAAAATTATTTAATTCATTGAGTTTTTTTTATGCAAAATATTCTTATTTGCCATACCTAACATTTTTTTTTGTAATGCAAATTTTTTTTACTTGCAATACAAATTTTATTTTCAATTCATTGAAGGCAAGCACAAAGCCAAAAAAACAAACAATTTTTATACAACCATGTATAAAATTTAATGTTATGTAAATAAAAACAACACTTAAAATTTTTTTTTTTTGATAATTTAATTTTCCGAAAACTAGGCTATTTTTGTTCGTCTTTCAGGTGTTTGGGTGCAGATAAAACGTCTATCATTTAACTGATTGTAAAGTTCTTATGAATCGGATACCTTTCACACAAAAAATCTGCTGCTATCTCTCAGACTCAAGGAATTTAATGTAAATTTTAGTTTAAATTTTTTTTAGTAGTTTAAATTATGTATTATGACATGCCAACTTTATTTTAACTTTTTTTTTTCATATTTTTATATTCAGTATATATTTTTTAATAACGGTTCAATAGACTTTGAATTTTTTTAGCTTTTGTAAACTTAAAGTCTTAAAATTTAAGCAACTATGTATATTTAAAAACGCAACTTTGTGCCTTGCAGTTATGCAATCCCTTAGGCAGTGGCGTATTGGGGGGCTCAGGGGCCCTCCCAAGCCTTATTTAGCTGATTTCATCATAATGTACATGATTAACTGAAACTTGTTCATAAATCTTATAGATTTAGAGGCAGCTCAGCTGCTCGAGCCCCCTCTAAACTCTGAAACGGCTTTTTGTGTTTGTTTGAGTAAGAACCTTAGCTGACGTTGTCACGTTGAGGGTCGGGGGTGTTCGCAATCTCATTCGCTTAACACTTTACCTAAATTATTTTTATTTTAAAATTTGCAATAATATCGCCCATGTTTTTAATTTCACTTGCATATTTGATTTGTCGCAAAATGTGTTTTCTTATTTTTTTCTTTAAAATTCTGCTTTTTCCATTAAAATTGCCAATAAAATTGCATCCATGTTCAAAGCAGCAGTAATTTCACTTTAGAAACAAAATTAAAATTCAGTTTTGACATTTCGAAGTAATTTCGAAGTTTTCGAAATCGATCGAAATGAAGAATATGATATTTCTATTCACGTGAAATTGAAAAGTGATTTCGATTCACTTTCGGTCGGTTTGCATAACATTGCGTTTATATCGAAAATAGTGATGAGTAAAAGTAGCTTAAAAACTGAACCTGATAGGAATAAATCTTTATAAACAGTTTTTAATTCAGTACATGACAAAGTTCGAACGAAATAAGTGTTTTTTTTTTTAAGGATGACCCAATTCCTTGCTGTTTGTGTAAAATGTTTGGGACACAGGAACTTTGAAAAAATACTACTTTGAATGTGAAAGGAGGAGACAGTAGTACGAAGCTGTCGAGAGCAATGCTACTATACCACTTTCAGTACCGCAGCACAGCACTTCACTCAAATTTTTTGTACATTCACCCTCTAAAAAAAGTTTGAAACATTTTCCAGCCACCTCCAAATTTTTTTCTGGCTACGCCACTTACCTTAGGATATATGAAGTGTATGAAAAATAGCTATTTGCGAAAAACGTTCAACTAAAATATTGACATTTTCTAAAAAAGTGCATATCACATATTAATAAAATGTAATCTTCATAATATCGTTGGAAAAAAAGCTCTAAATACTTTGACATCTTATTGTTATGCCTCATTTGGAAACTATAATTCGAAGAGTCGACGACGTCGCGTCGGTTAACGAAAGCGGTCAGTTATTCGATTCTTTCACTCCAACACACAGTCAATATAAAATTAATTAATTAAGCCCTGATTTTTCAATCGTCAGTTAGACTATCAGATGAATAAAAACTGCCAAATGTCAATATAAAAAAAACTTTTATTCCCAGGAATAAGCTCTATCTGAGGTTTATCTGACTATTGAAAAATTGGCCCTAAAAATACTTTAGAATATGTACATATTTTTTTGACTCAATAATTTTATCTGAAAAACAATTTTTAAATTAAAAACACAATCTCTTTTGTTTGTCGTTTCTTTTATGTCTTTTTTTTTCTTCAAACACACACACGAAAATTCTTTTAAAACGAATCTCGACTTGGCACTGCTGTTCTCCGATTCAATTCCTCTGACAACCAATCAAGTCCTTCATACAATCCATGTCCTTGTGTTGCATAAGAAGCTTGTATATACCACCTCCTTGCGGTCAGCTGATGCAAATGCAGCTTATCCCTCAATTCAGCTGCTGTCATTGCATTCGGCAAATCCTGTTTGTTGGCATAAACCAAAAGCAATGCATCACGCAATTCTTCCTCCACCAGAATGCCATTTAATTCCTTTGCAGCTTCGTTAATTCTTTCTCTGTCACTTGAATCAACGACAAATATGATACCTTTGGTATTTTGGAAATAATGTCGCCACATCGGACGTATTTTGGCTTGTCCGCCCACATCCCAAACAGTAAAGCAGATGTTCTTGTATTCCAAAGTTTCGACATTGAAGCCAATTGTCGGAATGCTCGTTGTAACGACTTCGCCCAGTTTGAGTTTGTAGAGAATTGTTGTTTTGCCAGCCGCATCCAAGCCAACCATTAGTATTCGCATTTGTCGTTTGCCAAATAGGCGACTTAGCAGAGAGGAAATTGTTAAGCCCATGGATTGGATGTTGATATTCTCTTTTTTTATAAATTTACTTTTTTTTTTTCGTTGACGTCGTCCTTGGCCTTGGACCTTTTAACTTTACTGAGGTTAATTTGGAAGTTGTTTTTCTTTTTTTTTGTTTGTTGTCACAAAATAAATGAATGAGCAAAAAGATGTTGAAATGTCAAAAGTGATTTAATAATCACAAAGTCGCTATGATTGAATAATAAGTAATTATTCGGGTTGTTCTCTAAAGGTTCTAAAGAGTTGGTTAACGCGTTTATTGATTAAATTTTAAATTTGATTTTCAGGTTTAACTTTCTTAAAGAAATCAAAGTAGGGAAAATAAAAAATAAATTAAAGAAATACCTTAATACCGCCAGAATTGAAACCATAAAAACTTTGGTGAATATAAAACAGATGACGAATAAGAGTAGGTTGCAAAAAGTTCAAATAAGAATGTTGAAAAAATAAAACCTAAAACTCTTGCGAATGGTATTCCTATGTATATAGTAAAAGTATGAAACGTAATGAAAGTAAAACAAATTTCACGTGAGGTGATTTTTTTTGCAAAAACGTAAATAATTTTAAAACACTTTGAGTAATACCTTGAAATTATTTTATTGAAATTATATTAATAAATTAAAGGATACAAAATCATCATAAAAAGTTGGATCGCGTACATAATTTGATGAGCAAAAACATGTTATATTAACAGTTGAAATTTGTTAATTGAAAAAGTCACTCATACACCACAGTGACCGCCATAAATCATTCGATTTGTCCCACAAGCATGTGAAATAAAATTTCAGAAAAAAAAACTTACCTGAACAAAAAATTTTATTTGGCTAGGAAATGCATTATCAACTCACGACATAAAAAAATGGAGAAAAAATTGATCTCGAAATTTTGTCTGTTCTGTAATTCTCTTTGTCGACGTACATCCTACAGCGATTTACTTCAAAGTACATAACTAAAAGTGTTTGGAATTTTTTTTTAACCAATATTAACGTTACTTGCCATATGACCAGAATGGAAAAGGTTGTTTTTCTCAAAAAAAAAAAAAAAGCTTTAACGATTTAGATTAAAAAATATACATGTTATGCGTAAAGTAGGTAAGGTCGTACTTTTAAAACTAAAAAAATATTTTTTTAGCCGTTATTAAGGTACCTACTTGCCACAGAAATTTTGTAGAAAAGCCTTGTTATAGTCTTAGAGCCCCCGCACACTACAAACTTTCTATCGGCCGATAGTTTAGTCGAGTTGGGCTCCTAGTGTGCGCACAGGCAGCCGACTAAACAGTCGGGTCGCTAGGAAATATTTTAGTTTGAAGGCGATTGTGTAGCAAAACAAACTTTTTTTTTCGATCAAACAAACTTTTTGATCGGCCGATACTTAATCGTTGTAGTGTGCGCACTCTCATACATTTTCATTCTGATTAAGAGACCGACTAAACTGTCGGCCGATAGAAAGTTTGTAGTGTGCTGGGGTGCTTAAAAAAATTTTTTTTTAAATATTTTTCGATTTTTAAAATAATAGGTGTGTTTTTTTGTTTATCTATATAGATTTTGTGCAAAAAAACGACATCGAGATTTTTGAAATCAAAACAATTTACGTGTTAAAAACAACAAAAACTTTATCTGTATAGATTTTTGAAAAATCCAGACAATTCCAGATTTTACTTTTTCTCGATAAAAACAGTAGTGCCAAGGTAGTTTAATTGTTGCGTTCATACAGAAATATCTGAAAATATTAACAAGAAAAAAAAGCGGAGAAAACGAGGTTTGAAAAAAACTCTCATAGAAAAAAATAATCAAAAATTTGTTTGACATGGTTGCATTGAAATGTTAATATCTCGAGATATACGCAATGCACTTTTCAGATAAAAGTCTTAAATGGATCCTGATAAGATTGTTGAACAGATATGTATATAAAATTACCAAAGTTTTTTCGAAAAATTAGAAATAAAAAATCGAAAAAAAATTCAATATGGCTACCTTCAAACGCTTATAACACAAGAACGACGCAACTAATGTTAATGATCATGGTCTTAAAATGTAGCTAAGAATATACAGATAATTTTTGGTTTTTTGTGAAAAAAAAACACAGCTAATTTTCGAATTTTTATTTTTTTTTTTTGAAAACGGATCAATGAATTTCATTGAAACTTTTTTTTATGTGTCGATCATTATTGTTTTTTTTTTTTAATAGCATACCAAATATTTTTTTTTTAATAAAATTTCTATAAATTCTTTGTATAGCAAATAAATTAAATGTCATACTTCCTTTGGAGGTCAAATTCATTTTAACCAAAATTTATATAAATTTTTAAGTTTTTTTTGTATTCCTTAAAAAATCTTTTATGAGTTTTAGAAAGCTTTAATATTCCAAGCAGCTTTTTACATATGTGAGTGCAAGGACGTGCGACCTAATCGTGCATTTTATTATTTTTTGATTTTGTATCTTTTTACCAAAAAAATTTTATATAACTTTTTATAACTAGGTATACCAAATTTTTGAATTAAAAAAAAAAGAATGGCTGGGTGGCGCGTTCTTACTTTTAAAGGTTAGGTAAGTACATTAAAAACTTCTATGTAATAACACTGGTCTGCAAGGAAATCCTCCTTTAAATAAAACTATACGTTTTTAAAGGATTTTTGTATGCTGATTCCGAATCCGAAGTCAGAATTGACATAGCAGGTCACGTTTTTTAGATATTCCCGTTAGAAAATCTCAAAAAACCATTTTTTGCTGTTTTCGAAGAAATATTTTGGCATAATGTAATATTTTTCAATTAAAATTGATACGGTTTATGAAAAAACTTATTTTTTTCTTTCAAATTCAGTTTCAATCTTCTCAATATCTCTTTTCTTCTCCGAGATATCTTAATTTAAGTAAGTTTAGTAGGTTTGGCATATCTTACCATAAAGAAACTAATCTCTAAAAATTAATATATCTTTTTCCCTAGAGCAAAAGTATACTTTTCTAATGAACTTTAGTGTGCTGATTTTGAATGCGAACTCAAAAAATTTCGGTCAGCTCTGGTTTTTGAGATATAGTAGTTTTTTTTAGATTTTCTAAAAAAAAAACTTGACGTTGTGATACTTTAATGCGCATATCTTAAAATCCTGACGTGATAAAATTTTTTTGACTTCGGATTCTATCTCAGCACATCAAAAACTAAAAGAAATGTGTACTTTTGTTTCTAGGAGAAACAAATCTGAAGCTTAACAAGGCAGTTTATCGAATGGTTTATTACAAATAAGATATTTCTAAATAGAAAAATTGTATATAAAATTACAAAACACGTAAAAATTTTGTTTAATGTATTTTGTTTTGGTTTTCTTTACATATTTGACTTTTAAAATATAATTAGCATTGATATTTTACATTTTCCTTAATAAAGGTGATTTTGTTCATGTAGGATTTACTAAAAAGTGAAGGATTTCGAAATGTCTGCTTTTTTTGTCAATCAGTATTTAAAAAAATGAGTAAACATAAATGTAAAAGAACATATTTAGTGTCAATCGATAGATCATATTATGAAGAATAAGTCCTCCAAATTTGAGCTCAATGCGACAAATAGTTTAAATTTTATACAAGTTCAAATGAATCTAAAAGGATGATTTTTTAGAAACTACTCACATTTTTCAAAAATCATTTTTACAAAAATGGTACCTGATAGATTTTTTCTGAAACCAGATTTACATTCAGGAAAGTCTAATCTTTCATAATATCAAAAAATTATTTGAAGGAGAAAAAAAAAGTTAAATTTTGCAGACCAGTGTAATTGATTAAAGAGTATTATTAATTAAATTTCATTAAAAAAAAATTAAGAGTAAAATCTTTAAAGAAATAATGTAAAACTTGACAAATTAGAACAACTTTTTATAAATACTTTTTAAAGGAAGAAAAAAAACAAAAGAACTTTGAGAATTTTGAAACCGTTAGAGCTCATTTAAAAAAAAAAAGTTTTTTTTAAATTTTATTAATGTATTAAAAAAATTTCAAAGAAAAAACTATCAAGAAAATTTAAACAAAAATTAATATGTTTATTAACAAATTATTTAAATGACAAAGTTTCAAAAAATTAATTGTTCCGTTAAAAAAACAAAAATATTGTTAAATATTTTTAATTTATAAATTATTTTGCAAACGTTTTTGTGCAAAAATTTTACTTTCAATTCACACAGCTTTTACCAAGTGACTGTTACGACTGTGTGACTGTTCACTTTAAAAAAAGACTATTTAGCTCATAAGGAAATCCAATATCTTTTTACATGATATTCAAATAAGTTCTTACACCAGAAATTCAAACATATCTCAAAATCATGTAGGTAACACACAATATTTCATATGATGGACTTTTGGACTACAGGTCATAAAATACTTTTTAAATTCAATTTTATTCATAAAGTGCACAAAATATTAACAAAAATTATGAATTTATTTTCATTATTTTAGTTTTCTGTTTTCTTTCTTATTGGATTCATGTATCTACATCTTATCTTCCTTTCCATCAGTATTATGATAAGGGTAAAATATTTTTGTTGAATTTAATTGAGTTTTAACTTAAGAGCTTTGTTTCATTCCAATTTCAACTAATTTATATTTCATTTATCTTATGTCCAACTACAAAGACCCAATTCTAAGAAATAATAATAATATTGTTCCACATTCTTGAAATTCATTTTTCCTTTTCCTTTATACAATTCCGAGAATTGTATACCGTGTAAACGAATATCCTATGAAAAATAGTTTATTAATTTATGTGTTTAAAAACTGTTTTAAAAAACAATGATAGATAAATATTATGACCGAACTATAAAATGGGGTGGTTGGTCTGGTCCTTTTTAAAAATCTCAAAAGAAATGGAAGCATTTTCTGTTGTGATATAATTGGCCTTTCCCAATTAATTTGTCTCGTTAAATGTTATGGTGATGATGAGAATTACTTTTAGGTAAATGTTTTTCTTTCAGATAAAAAAAAGGTAAGATTGAAGAAAGAAAAAACTGAATTAAAAAAATAAGAGACACAATTATCTTAACTTTCTTTTTGTTCGTTTGGTTTTTTTTTTTGTAACATTTTTTTTTGTTTGCTCATCATTTGCCAATTGTCAGCTATTACGACTTTTGGCACCGATTTGTTCATAATTGCTTGTGCAATTAGTCCCAGAATGTTTAATGTTTTTTTTTCCTATTTTTTAATTGAAAATTGAAAATAAAACCTTGAAATATTTATAACAATATTTGAAGTCTGTCTGGTTTAAAAGGTTATACCGAAATGTCTGCAAGTTATGAACTTTTACAATAATTTTATATTAATTAAATGCATTTAAAAGTCCACCAACTTTGTTACTAGATTCTATTTCTATCATGATTGGGAACTGGGAGATTACGATATTATTTCAGGAAGTATTAATATAATTGTGTTTTCATAAAGGATGGATATTTTCTAGGAAAAGAAATATAATTAGTATCCGCATTTAATTTTCATTCAATAATTGAAACTCAGTTAAAATTAATATTCACATTATAGATACAAAGTTTTGGGGTATTGAATCATAATCGAATTATATGTATATAAATAAATTCTACCCACCATTCAGTGGAATACTTCGAATGGTTTAAAAGTATTATTTTTAACTGAATTGAAAAATTGAAATTATTTTTGAAAATCAAAAATAGATTAAAATCATTTAAAGGTTATTTTTAAATTGCATACATATTTAATTTTTTATTAAAAATTAAAAATAAAATCATAATGGGTACCTATTTCAAAAAGAGTGTTATTTAATAACTAGGTAGCAAAATGTTGAAATATTTATTGGCTTTTATGGAAACAGCTTTTATAAATTTTTTTGTAAGGAATAAAAGATTTAGCAAATTGACAGTAATTTTTTTAAACAAATTATGGTTTATTTTATAATTCTTTCTAAATACTTTTAACTTGTCACTTTACATAATAGTAATATAAAAATAAATATCAAATCCCATAATGATTTAAGCAATCATTATTAATATTTATCTACACTACTTTTATTGAAACACCCTTCGGCAAGAAATTGCAAATTAATCAATTTAAACTCATTTCTGTTTATATATTTTTCTGCATGGTCAAATACAAAGAATTACATATCATTATTATTGTAAAAACATCACTGATTAATTTTATTGAATTGATAATTGAAAAATTGATTTAAATTTAATGGATAAAGTAAATGCTGAAATGATTTTAAATGAAGAATAAATTTTCAATTTTTAATAAATCAATTGTAGCATATGAGTTTTTATATTTTTTATTTTTTTAAATGTATAACTTTTAACAAAAACTAAATTTAAATTTATTCTTAGAATATCAAAACTGGGTATGAAACATTTATACTTAATTTTACTTGCGATATATATATAGGTAGGTACTATAGGGTATGTTTAGGATTCGTAAACAAAATCGAACTTGAGATAACAATCAAACATGACATAACGATAATAGAGAATGCGAAAAAAGTGGGTCCCGCAATTCCGTCTGTCTGTCCTTCTGTCTGTATTTATCTTGATATTTTATATCATTTGAATGCTTATTATTTTAGCTTTCAATATTCTTTCTTTCAATATTCACCTCAATCATGTTTGTACGACATCTAGAAAAAAAGCTGGATTGTTTTTAATGCAATCAATTTTCATAAAAAAAAATTAAAAAAAGACATATTTTTCTTCCATCTCGATAGGTCCATTTTTTGTTTGACAACTCATAATACATTTTATATTATTAGAAAGCTTATAATTTCACCTTTAAAAATATGCTTCAACCAGATTTGTACGACACCTACAAAAAAGTTAGTTTTATGAAAACCATGTCAAAATTAAAACGATCTCTCACAGGTGTTTTGTTCTCGTTCGTCTCGATTCATTAAGCTTCGTACAGTCGTATCATACACGGTAAGAGTTAGGTTTTTTTTTTTGTTTCTAAATTTCTTGATTCTTGACGATGATTTTACGTGATAACATCGTAAGAAAACAAGTTGAGTGCTTTTCTTTACATTGAGTCAATGGAAGCGTTTATTTATTTCAAACAACCATAATTTACAAGAAAAAGCTAAAAAAAATACCTTTTTCTTTCTTTTCTCATTATGTTAATTTTTTTATTTGAAAAGCTTACAACAAATCTATACCATTAAAAAGCCAAATATTTTTTCTAAAAAATAAACCCATTTTTACAATGCACAAAAAGTATTAAAATAATTTATTAAAAACAATCATTTCTTATGAAAAAAGTGAAAAAATCACTTCCATCACCCAAAATTCCATTTTTTTATATAATAACATATAATAAATTTGATACCATCTGAAAGCCTATTATTTCAGCTCAAAATATTTATATCGCCCATGTCTATATGACATCTACAAATATCATTCTGTTATATCTTCTCACGCCATTAAATTAATTTTTTTCTTTAACAACCTATATTAAATTTTATATCATAAAAAAAGCTTATTATTTCACCTTTCATATGACGCTGAAATTAGATGCCAACAAAAAAAGTAAGAATTTTTTAAAGCCAACCATGTCGAAATTTCGAACTGAAAATACGGTACTTCCCACACTGGTGGCTGGCCATTGGCAACATCTCTACACAGGTGTTTTGAGGTATTTCTGAAGTTTTTTAAATTTAAAATTGTGTTTTGTGTAGCTTGTAGTAAATGTACCATTATGTGTGATATATTAAATGAAAAGTAATTTTATCAGCGTGCTCAATAAAGTTAAAATTAAATTTTTATCTGCTCTAGGTCAAAAGAAAGAACGTGTTGAAAAATAGAACATTATTTTACAGTAATCTTAAAATTGTGAATACAAAATTGATTCAAATTTTGCACAGATATATTCCTGTCTGTTATCTATCTACAGTATTTAATTTTTTTAACTGTTGAAGAAAAAAAGATAAAAATAAAAAAAATTTAAAATACCAATTTTTTGCACATGTATGAGCACGGTCATATACATGTTCTAAAAATACCCCAAAATAAGTAGGTGTTTTTCAAAAATTCATATTTCGAAACGCAGAGACTTAAAAAAATCCGTATCAGACCCTTTAGTTTTTTTTTTATTATCTTTCGAATGACGTTTTTCAAATTCTCAAAATAAAATTTCTACTACCTACTATAATTACTACTTCGTCAAAGGTCTACCTCATGTTTAAGTTTTAGAAAACCGTTAGTAACTTGGTTTTGAAATTTTTTAGAATTTTTTTCAATACCATTGTCAGTCTTGAAATGAATTTATCTATCGATTAAAAAAAATTTAATTCTTTACATTTTCGCGTTTAGAAAATAGTCAATTTTTTGCAATGTTGTTTTACCCCTATTTACCCTATTTAAATGACGGAATTTTTAAAAATCCTTTATTATTTGTATTAAACTTTAGGTTATTATCTTTCAAATAAGATATAAAAGATATTTGTATCTGTTATAGTTTATTTTTAATTTTCAATTGAAATTTTTGCCGCACTGCGAAAAATTTCAAGTGGAACGGGAGAAAATGGCGTCACTTGTTTGTGGTGGCTGCCATGGTTCATCGATTTATAAGACGTTATCACGTCAAAAAATCAATGTAATTTCCGAGTCCCTGAAGTTAAGTAGGTACGTTAGAAAAAAACACATATTGGTATTGAGTGTCCATTTTGACTGTAAACCTAGTAGCCCATAAATTGGTTAACAAAACACCTTACAGTGTTCAGTCTGGAGTCTGGGTTTTAAATTCCATTAATAGCATAAGTTTCTGTCAATATTTTATATAAGGAAATAAAATCCTAGTATATCATATCCCTAATGTGTTTTTCTTGACACAGTAAATATCTTCATAAATTTTCTAATTCCGCGCTATTTACGACTTACAATACGATAAATTTATGTAAATATTAATAAAAACAAACATATTTTTAAATCTAATTTTTTATTTCACGGAAGTTTTACATACAAAAAAACACACCCCATTTCTCTTCCTTCATTCTTACATTTTAAATAATTTGATTAAAACAATTTCCCCAAGTGTTATTGCCAAAAATGAAAAAAAAAAAACAAAAAAAAAAAAAAATATCTGTTGTTGAAGCTTGTAAATGGACTGATTTAAAAAAATAAACAGCTAAAGGCATTATACGAGTATATCCCCAAGAATAAGAACAAGACAGCGTAGGATAATGGTATAAAAAACATTTCTTTAAGATTTGTATGTTGTTCTTCTTGAGAAAAAAAATATGTAATTGAATGTAAAATCTTTGAGATATGAATCCCCTCTTCTATCGATGTAGTTTTTTTTTTGTTATAATCTTGTAACCTTACAAAACCTGAATAAAATTCGAATATTTGTTTGAAATAAACAATCACCATGTAAATGGAAACACAAATAAATTCTCAGGGCATTAACATATTAATAATAAAAACACAAAAATATGATATTTTTTGTTAGCTTTCTTTAAGGATGTGGAATCCCACTCAGTATTTTTGGAGTTATTTTAAGCTAAGTCTGACTTTAAAAATTATTTTATTTTTAACGCAAAATATAAAAAAATATTTAAAAAAAAAACGAAGATGTTTTATTTTTGATGTTGCACGAGCTAGTTTTCACTCCTGATGAAAGAATTTAAATCTTTTTTTCGCAATCAGCATAATAAAGGTGCATCTTCACACAAGTTTTGCCACAAGTTTTGAAAGTTTTTTTCCTTCAATCAACACAAAACTCTAAAAAAAACAATAAATCCTACTCAAACTCTGAAAACTCACACTATTATGAGAGAATACATCCTACATAGTACAATATCAATGATTTGAAAACTTTGTTATGTAAATAACTTCGTTCAAAAGCCTTTCAAGTTTGGTGTGTTTTTATTCAAAAGAAACCCCTTCCCTCATCATTTGAGTAGTAGTTATTGAAATTGTGCTCACTGGACTAGAATATACTTAGAAAGGATATAAAGACGATAGGAGTAAGGACTTTACTTGCACACCATCTGGCAAAAACATAATATACAACAGCCAAAGACTTTATACCATCATCATTCTTGTGGAGTTTGCAAAATATTGTTTAAGAAAGGATATTTTTGTGTAGTGCAACTGCATCATTCGTATCTCTATTCCTTTAGGGTATAGAGATTCTGCTCGAATTCGCGTTTAACTATAACAATGCAACACGAGGGTATTATTTTCTATTATTTCTGTAATATTGTTTTCTGGCATTTTTGTTTTATGATCGTTTTTTTTTGTTTTTTCTGTTTGGTAAATATCTTGGAAATTTTAAATGCATGAGAGAGAAAAAATTTTGTGAATAAATACCTACTGCATTCTTGTTAAAGGTTTAAAAATATGGGCTACTTAAGTTTACATGAAAGATCTTTAAAAGAATCAACGTTTACCATATCAAATTTAACTCTGCGTTTTTTAAAGTAAAAACTTCTTTAGTATCGTAGCGATTTGAAACAAGATGAAACGAAAACGCGACACGCAAATTCAACTTGTTATAACTTTTTTGTTTTAATAGATAGATCAATGAAAGGAAGGCTCTACACCGCAGTTGTGCGTCCAGCACTCACATACGGTTCACAATGTTGGACAATGTACAAAAAGTATGAGAGTAAGTTAACGGCAGCTGAGATGAAGATGCTTCGTATGACAGCAGGAGTAACAAAGCTTGATAGAATTAGAAGTACGAAGATCCGAGGAAGCCTTCATGTTAAAAACACCATCTCCCAAAAAATTGAACACGACCGACTCAGTTGGTATTGCCATGTTCAAAGGAGAGATCCTGAGAACCCCATCAAAAAAACAATATCATACAACGTTCCAACACGAAATAATAAGAAAGGTAGGCCTAAAAACTCCTGGTACAAGCAAATGCAAAAACACCAGCATTCAGTTGGCCTCAGAAACGGAACAATACAAAACCGGGAGGCTTGCCGCCGATTTCTGAGGTCAACCCGGCGAACCCCACAGGCGGATCACTAGTGTGAAGCAGAAACGTGGGAAGGTTATGATCCCCTCGACATCGAGATCATAACAGCGCCGAGAAAAAGGAAGAAGAAGAAGATAGATCAATGAAATTTGTACTGTAGATAGGTAATTAAATAAACTATAAATGTACAAAATTTCAATTAATTTCATACTCAAAATTCTGAGATAACGGTAAAAAGATGTTCTTTTTCTACACAAGTTATATCTTTTGATCTAACATTAATACGCATGCTGATAACATAACCTTTCATTTGATATATCACAATTTACTGTACGAGCTCTACAAGTTACACAATCTTAAATTGAAAAACTTGAAAAATACCTCAAAACACCTGTGGAGATCTGTCTTATTTTTTTTTTCTAGGCATGGTACAAATATGATTCATACGTCATATAAAAGGTTAAATAAACTTTCAGATGATATAAAATTTACTATAGGTTGTCATTAAAAAAATTATATTTAATGGTGTTAAAAGAGAAAAAAGATTGATTTTTTTGCTTTTTTGATGAAAAGTGATTTGGTTTGAAAAAAATTAGCTCTTTTTGTAGATGTTGTATAGACATGGACGATATAAATATTTTGAGCTGAAACAATAAACTTTCAGATGATATACAATTAATATAGGTTGTCATTATAAAAAACATGTATTTAAAGGAGACAGAATACAAAATAGGTAGTTTTTTTTTACGAAAATTTTTTTTTTAAGGTTTCACTTCTACCACGTATGAATTGCACACATGATTTTTTTTTCTCTCAGTGTAATATAATCATAACAATAATCTTTCATTTTATGCACGTGTTGACACCAAAATAACAAAATTTATTATTGTTTTTTTCTCTTAACTTTAAACAAAAAAAGAAAAAACTGAACAAAAGAAAACTGATATATTGCTGTTATTTTATGATAATCTCATAGAAAACAAATTCTTGAGAATTTTAAATTAAGCCAAAAGTAGGTATAAAACCCAATTTTGATGCAACAAAGTTTTGTATGACTTCGTTAAAAAGTTTTTTTTAGAACAATAACAAACAAAAGTACGAACAAAATAATATAAAAAAAAACTTTATAATAGAATATTTTTTGTTGAATCCAATGGATATAAATATTACATTTCACGTTTCTTTCTCAAGAAAAAAAAAAAAATAAACTTTTCCATTCTTTACCTTTCCACATGTCTTTCACTTTATTTAAGAAAATTCGATAGACGTATTTTTTTTTTGTTGATATTTTATGATTTCACAAAAACAATGTGTGTAGAAGTTTTTTGTGTCGAAGATGATGTGAGTTTGGAATTTTGATGGTTGAATAAGGCAAAATATTATTATGATAAATTCATAAATATTGATACAGAACTCTTCAGAGGAATACTTTTGTTCTTTATGATTTTTGTTAAAGAAAGAAATCATTTTACTGAGAATTTATAAATGATTTAAGAGAATATTCTATTACAAACAAAGAAACAAAACTCTTATTTTCTAATGAAATACAAATTCATTGAATATTTTGATATATGTAAATAAAATTTTGATTGTTGAGAGTATTTGTTTTTAACAATTGGACTAATTGCAATTTCTGTTTAGGCAAATTTTAAGTTTTATAGCTTTTTAAAGGGATGTTTAGCTGTTTAACAAAGAGAGAATCTTTACTTTAATCGGTTACATTCCCAGGGGCGTACACACCATTGGGGCAAAAAAGGTTGTGTGCTTTTAAAATAAGTCAATTGAAGCGTTTATTTATTTCAAACAATCATAATTTACAAAAAAAAAAACTAAACAAAATTACCTCTTTTCTTTTCTCATTATATTAATTTTTTTATTTTAAAAGCTTACAAAAAAATTATATCACTAAAAAGCCAAATATTTCTTCTAAATAACAAAACCATTTTTAAATTTTCACAATGCGCAAAAAGTATTAAAATAATTTGTTTAAAACAATCATTTCTTATGACAAAAAAGTGAAAAAATCCATCACCCAAAAATTCATTTTTTTGATATAACAACCTATAATAAATTTTATACCACTTAAAAGCTTATTGCTTCAGCTCAAAATATATATATCGATCATGTCTATTAGGCATCTACAAAAAGTGCGAGAATTTTTTGAACTCGATCAATTTTCATCAAAAAAAAGCAAAAAAAAAAAAACATATAATTTTATATTCTCACGCTATTAAATCAATTTTTTTTAGACAACCTATAAAAATTGTATATCATGTAAAAGCTTATAATTTCACCTTTCATATGACATTTTAATCTTATTTCTGCGATGCCTAGAAAAAAAGTTAGAATTTTTTAAAGCCAAATATGTCGAAATTCCAAACTGAGATTACGGTACTTCCCACACTGGTGGCTGTTCATGATCAACAGATCTCCACAGGTGTTTTGAGGTATTTCGCAAGTTTTTCAATTTAACATTGTGTAGCTTGTAGTTAATGAACAGTTATGTTTGATATATCAAATGAAAGGTAACATCACCAGGATGCTCAATAAAGTTAAATCAAATTTGTACATATTTGCTTTAGATCAAAAGATAGAACCTGTTGAATAATAAAATTTTATTTTATTGTTATCTCAAAATTGTGACTACAAAATTGATTTAAATTTTGCACAGATATAGTCCCATCTATTATCTATCTACAATTTAAATTTCATTTATATATCTGTTGAAGAAAAAAAGATAAAAATAAAAAAACCGTTAAAAAGGTAAAAAAAAACTTGGGACAAAAAAACCCGTTATTAATTCAAAAAGTATACCAAAAAAAAATACCAATTTTTTCCACATGTATGCGCACAGTCATAGACTACATTTTCTATAAGCTTGAGATTTTTTGAATGCTACAAAAAATTTAAAAAATAAAAACTCACCTAAAAATACCCCAAAATAAGTAGGTGTTTTTCAAAAATTCATATTTCAAAACGCAGAGACTTAAAAAAAACTGTATTAAACCCCTTTCGAATGACGTCTTTCAAATTGTCAAAAAAAATTCCCCTACCTATAATCACTACTTTGTCAAAGTTCTTCCTCATGTTTTAGTTTTAGAAAACCATTTATAGCTTGGTTTTGAAATTTTTTAGAATTTTTTCAATACCATTGTCAGTCTTGCAATAAATTTATCTATTGATAAAAAAATTCTACTCTTTTCATTGTCGCGTTTAGAAAATAGCCAATTTTTTGAAATTTTGTTTTACCTCTATTTACCCTATTAAAAGATAGACATTTTTAAAATCCTTCAAATGTATTTAACTTGAGATTATTTTCTTTCAAATAAGCTATAGAAGATTTTTGTATCTCTAAAAGTTTATTTTTAATTTTAAATTGAAATTTTTTCCGCACTGCGAAAGTGCGAGAGTGGAACGCTAGAAAATGGCGTCACTTTTTTGTGGTGGCTGCCATGGTTCATCGATATACAGGGTGTCCCAAAAGTTAACGTCGAAACGAAAACGGTAGATAGGGTAGGTGGTGACAGTCATCAGAAAAATGATAAAAAAAATCGCAGCCATATATTTTGGGAGTTATGGGCATTTGAAAAAAAAGTCGAAAAAATGGTCACCCTGTGACGGTTTTTCATGTGCCGTGACTACAAATCTTAATTTTTCTCATTTTTTTCTTTTGTTACGGAACCTTGAATAACCCTGCTATCAAATGCATTCAAAAATTTTAACTCAGCTGCATCAGTTTTAAAGAAAATATTACTTTTTTACCCAACTTAGTACTAAAAGATTTTACATGACTCTAATTCAATGAGCCGTAGTGTAAAAAAAATGCACTACAATGTTTCGGCAAGTTGCCTTAAAAGTTGGTGTGTTCAATTCTCTTTTCAAAATGGTATAACATTGTTGGGAATAGTTCATAAATAACCGAGATAAAATTTTTTTTCTTAAGAAATCCGACTTTTTTTTCGGTAATTTTTCCATATTATTTAAGTTTTTGTATTCTGAAAGGTTCTGAAAGGGTACAAAACTTGAATAATATGGAAAAATTACCTCATAAAAAAGTCGGATTTCTTAAGAAAAAAAAATTTATCTCGGTTATTTATGGAATATTCTCAACAATGTTATACCATTTTGAAAAGAGAATTGAACACACTAACTTTTAAGGCAACTTGCCGAAACATTGTAGTGCATTTTTTTACACTACGGCTCATTGAATTAGAGTCATGTAAAATTTTTTAGTACTAAGTTGGGTAAAAAAGTAATATTTTCTTTAAAACTGATGCAGCGGAGTTAAAATTTTTGAATGCATTTGATAGCAGGGTTATTCAAGGTTCCGTAACAAAAGAAAAAAATGAGAAAAATTAAGATTTGTAGTCATGGCATATGAAAAACCGTCACAGGGTGACCATTTTTTCGACTTTTTTTCAAATGCCCATAACTCCCAAAATATATGGCTGCGATTTTTTTTATTATTTTTCTGATAACTGTCACCACCTACTCTATCTACCGTTTTCGTTTCGACGTTAACTTTTGGGACACCCTGTATAAGACGTTATCACGTCAAACAAATACCAAAGGAGACTTGCTCCGGGGCCTCGGCAACTCAACGTGCGCCTCTGTACATTCCACTTTATCTTCAGTTTTGCACACTAAATTGGTTGAGATGCCACCTAACCACGAGACCAAAAGAAATGTCTCACATTGAAGTTTCCAAAGAATCTTAATATCTCTGAGTAATCATTTAACACGGAAACGGAAACTAGAGGAAAGAATGAAAAAAGACTTTAAGCTTTGAGCAAATAAGCACAACTCAACAATTTTTAAACATTTTAGATCGTTCGGATTACGCCACAAGTAGGTATTTATTTTGTTTTTATTTTTCGAGTAAACTCAAAAAACGTATAGCTACTGAGTTGTAGAAAAAAACAGGGCTAATATTAAAAAATATATAAAAATGCTACCAAATAAACTAGTCTTTTTTCCGTCACGGGTGGGATACAAAATACAAAATTAATTTTGGGGAAGAATTTGGTTTTATACACGAAGCTTTCAGGAATTCAATTTTTATGTTGAGCTTATTTTTTCAGTAATTTTTTTAGACTTATCAAAAATCAATCTCTTAATTATATTTAGCTAATGCTTTTCTAAATTGCATTATAATTATTACAAGTCAAAAGGAAATTTCAAATGAAATGATTTATTCGTTAGTATTATACTGATTAGAATTACCCTAATTCAAAACACATGTTCCACATTTAAGCTACCATATTACCCAATATTGTATAATACCTTTATTCCAATCAAATTGATTTATTCAACTGTCATTGATTATAGATCTTCATTCTTCAATTTAAGCCTACCAAATGTGTGTTTCCGTATTGTATATTGGTGCGTATTTCAAAAATTTCATTTCCTCTCGAAAAAAGAATGAAAAAAAAACATTTAAATGGGGAATAAATTGATGATTGAAAAGCGAATAGCAGGTGAGATAATTTGTTAAATTAAATTACAAGCTACATGAATTCATGAGAAGAAAAAATTTAATATGTGAACATATATATTTTTTAAGGTTGTCATGGAGCGGAAAAATACCTCAATCAGAGCTGTAATTGAATTAAATTTTTCAACAGAAATTTCTCATTTTCTATACTTCACATTTCTTTAAGCCCTATTTTGTTGGTTCAATTTCACACTCATTCTATTGACTGTCAGGTTATAACTGGAATTGATTTATTTTTTTAAATACGTACATATAAAGGATTTCAACCATTCGTGGCTGAAAGTATCTATAATCCTTATTCTTTTAAGTGTCCCTAAGCATTCACATTTTTTGACATATTACCAAGGGTCCTTTTTTTATTATTGCTGAATTATTTTAAATTTCCGAATTTGAAAGTCGAATATTGAACAAATTGAAATTCAAGAACTCATGTCCTTGTCGTTCAATGACTCTCAACGGCGAAGTTTTTCCCTTATTTCGTACAACATCAATTTAATAAGTGTAATTTGCCAATCATTTGTAGCGATCTCACAAAAAATAGAAAGCGACTATTTAACTGATGAAACTTATTTTCTAATTTTGTTCTATTTTTACTTGCGATATAGGTACTATATTATATATCAAGTTATGCATTCGTACAAAAAAAAAAGTTGAGATAACATTTTTCCATGACATTACGATGGTAAAGAATGCTAAAAAAGTGGGTCCCGGAAGTCCGTCTGTCTGTCTGTCTGTCTGTCTGTCTGTCTGTATACGAAACTACAGCCTAAACGGATGGACCGATTTATGTCACACTTGGTATGTAGCGTTATTTGGCGACTCTCCAGAGGGGTTTTTGGAATTAATTTTTTTGGACCAAAAATAACGGTACTTGTCATATACCGATTTTAGTAAAATTGAAATATCTCAAAAACGGCTCCAACGATTTTGTTTAAAAAATTCAAATGTTAGTTTTAAGCTATGGTCTATCTTCTAATGAAGAATTTTTTTTTGGAAAATCATTATTACCGGTACCTGTCATAGAACCATTTTTTTCAAATCCGATTATCTCCGAAACTGCTTATTCGATTTCAACGAAACTTTTTCTGAGGAAGCATTTATAGAATTTAAATATAAACAAAAAAACAAATTTCCAAAAAAATAATTTTTGAATTTTTAAAAAATTTTGAAAATTTTTTTTTGAAAAATCAAATTTTCGAAAACGGGACATTGAATTTTTTTTGAAATTTTGTTTTAGATGTTGATTAGTTATTTGTTTTTAAAACATTTTTTCCAAAAAATTATTTATAAAAAATTAGTTTTTTAAAAAACGGCTCTAACGATTTTGAAATTTTTTTTTCTAAAAATGCATCTTAACATATCAATCAAAACTACATACTTGTTTTGGAGGGCAGTTTGATTTCAGATTTTATTTTATTTTTTTAAAAAACGAATTTTTTTTTTCCAAATTTCTATATAAAAAGTCTTAAAAATTAAAGCAACTTTAACTCTAAGAGCAAGTTCGTGCGACCTAGTCGTGCATTTTATTTTTCAAAGATTCTAAAACAATTTAATTGATAAAAATTACCCTACTGAGACAGAAAGACCCTAATTCTTTTAATATTTTAAAAACAAATTGAAATAATTCATCAGAGTTTGCAGGTTGATTGAATTCAACAAAAAACTTTTCTAACAAGAAATAATATACTTTCCATAAGTTTCACAATTTAAATATTATTCAGGTGTCTCTTCCTACCTGACTCCATGTAACGTTAAAATTCAAGAGATACCCATCATCCAGATCACGTTTCTTGATTTTTCATTCCTTAAATTATATTTTTTTTTTTTGTCTTCAAAACTTTTTTTTCAGCATCGTCTTGTTGACTGTGAAAAGGACAATCCTAAGGAGCAACACGAAACAAAAACAAAACAAAAAAATTCTTTCCAAACTTTAAGTTTAAAATTTAACTTCTCAAGAACCATAAGCAACAGATATCAAGAGCCCCAACTCTTACCCCAAAATTGTAAGGACCAACAAATGGTTTCTCTTCTGATGCAGAAACGAAAAAAAAAACAACTTCCTAAAGCAAGTTTTTAAATATTTTATAAATAACTTTTCATTTTTAGCCTTTAGGCAAGATGGAGTTGAATGTGAATCAGATATAGTCCTGCAAAACGATGATAGTATCTACCTAAAGGGGCTTGAATTACGTATTAAAAAAAAAAGAAGAAAAAATTTCTTCATTGAAGGAAATCGTTTGAAGGAATCCTCCTTGTATCCCTTTTTTAAGATTGGATTTGTATTATAAGAACTGCCAAGTAAATCGTTTAACGTGATTATCGTAAAATACAAATTGAAACAGAAACCTAATTTTTTTTTTTGTCTTTTTGAATCCTTAAAGCACCACCAAAACCACCAAAACCAACAACCAAAAAGGAAGAAATGAGTTTTTGAAGTGAAAACTTCTTTAGTATCGTAGTGATTTGAAACAAGATGAAACGAAAACGCGACACGACTTCAACTTGTTTTAACTTTTTTGTTTTAATAGATAGATGAATGAAATTTATACTGTAGATAGGTAATTAAATAATTTATTATTGTACAAAATTTCAATTAATTTCATATTCAAAATTCGGAGATAACGGTAAAAAGATGTTCTTTTCCAACACACGTTATATCTTTTGATCTAGTGCACATACAAATTTGATTTAACTTGAATACGCATGCTGATAACATAACCTTTTATTTGGTATATCACACATAACGGTGCGTGCTCTACAAGTAACACAATCTTAAATTGAAAAAAAATTAAAAATACCTCAAAACACTTGTGGAGATCTGTTGGCGATGACCAGCTACCAGTGTAGGAAGTACCGTAATCTCAGTCTGGAAATTCGACATGGTTGACTTTAAAAAATTCTAACTTCTCTTGTAGACATCTTTGAAATAAGATTTATGCATCATTATACAAGGTGAAACAATAAGCTTTCACATGGTATAAAATTTTATAGGTTGTCAAACAAAAAAATTGATTTAATAGCTTTCAGATGGTGTAAAAATTTGTATGGGTTGTTAGGGAAAAATGTATTTAATAGCGTCCAAAGATAAAATTACGTGTTTTTTTCGCTTTTTTTTTGATGAAAATGATTTTTTTTTCAATAAATTATTTTTTACTTTTTGCGCATTGTAAAAATTTTAGTATGATTTTATTCTTTAGAAAAATTTTGTAAGCTTTTTAATGGTTCAATTTAAAAAAAAAAATGATTTTTTAAGGTTTCACTTCTACCACGTGTGAATTGCACACATGATTTTTTTTTTGTTTTTATGACATCCACAAAGGAAAATATTTTAATTTATTTAAAAATTATAAATTATGGGCATTCATGCATGAAAGTGATCCTTTGAATATGTAACTTTTTCATACGAGGGTCCTTTATGTGGTTAACATTTTTAAGTAAAAGAATTTTAGAAAATAAGGATCCTTTTACCTTGAATATTTAGTTATCTGTTTACTGCCTGCGGTCAAGACCTTCCTTTTTGGCTTGAATAAATTAAAGATTTTTTGTGAGTGTGTTGATAAGAAGAAGTCATATAAAAGGAAATCTATATGTATTTTATTGCCTTGCTTTAACTTCATCTGGAAATGACTATAAATCAGCAAACTCATTACGCATATTTTCATGGTTAATCATATACTTGAACTTTATTCCATCCATCGACTCATTTCCAAGCAGAACGAAACTGATTTGAGTCAAATTTGTATTTTATTCGCTATCATGATAAAATACAAGTATTTCGATATGTATGTAAATCCTCCATCAATCTGAAACGATACGAAAAATTTATGGGAATCATAAACAAGAATAACAATACTCAAGTGCTTTTAATAAGGGATTATAATACAGTGTAATGGAATTGATTTTGTATTAATTTATTATGAACAACGCGTAATATTTGATTTGTTGATATTGTTTTGGAAGACTTGGATATTCAAAAGAAGGAATGTAGACATTGAATGTACGATCTTAATATTCTAGGATTAAAAATGACTTAATTTTGGTAAAGCTTGTTATAGAAATTAATGAGAAAGCTTATAAAATTCGTTTCTGCATATTCCAAATAAAATAAAACAATCAAATGAGTATGATATTATACTTAGGGCCAATTTTTTCAATAGTCAGATAAACTTCAGATAGAGCTTATTCTTAGGAATAAAAGTTTTTTTTATTTTGACATTTATTCTTCTGATAGTCTAACTGACGATTCAAAAATCAGGGCTAAATCAAATAAACTTTAACATACACAAATGGATTAATTTAAGTTTTTAAAAGCCAATTTTTGTTAATATTGAAAATATGTTGTTTGTTGATGAGACTTTGCAAATTTGATGAAAAAAAAAAATCTGGAATGAAATTCGAAAATGCTAAATCTTAATTTTTGTCCAAACATTTTTGAAGTGAAAACTTCTTTAGTATCGTAGTGATTTGAAACAAGATGAAACGAAAACGCGAAACGAACATTCAACTTGTTATAACTTTTTTGTTTTAATAGATAGATGAATGAAATTTGTACTGTAGATAGGTAATTAAATAAATTATAATTGTACAAAATTTCAATTAACTTCATATCCAAAATTCTGAGATAACGGTAAAAAGATGTTCTTTTTCTATACACGTTATATCTTTTATGTGGGTGGGCGAAAAAGTGGGGTGGGAGTCAAAAATCATGGTTTTTTACGATTTCTGTCAAAATTAGACGTCCTATCGAAAACAGTCAAATGCAAAAGTTGTAGGTAGTATAAATGTCTACAACTTTTACTCAAACTATTTTTTTCTATAACCTCAAAAATATTGAAAAAAATGCAAAAATACGATTTTTTGATTTTTTATTTTTATCTTTTACAAAAATGGTTGGATTTTAACAAAACTTGGTTAAAAATTACTTTGTTATGTTTTCTATCTATTAAAAATGTTTTTTTGAGCAAAAAATTAATTTTTGGATTTTTGACGAATTTAATTTGAAAAAATAGTCTTTTTTTCAATCAAAAAAGTTACCGACAAAATTTTTGATTTTTGAAAAGTTTGGAATGCAATTATTTAGTTTAACAACGTTTTTTAAAGATTTTGTGTGGAAAAACTATACTTTTGTTTTAGAAAATATTGAGAAAAATTGAAAAATAAAAAAACAAAAAAACGATTTTAAAGATTGATTTTTCCGTAAATGACAGTAATATTGGCGAGAAATAATTTTTCATAGAAAATAGTCTTTTACCTTCTAGATTTGAATCTAGCATTAGAATAGCTCTAACGTGCAAAGTTTTTGAGATATTGAATTTTGAATTTTTCTGACTTCAGAGTCTAGCTAAGCGCATAAAAAACCATTAGAAAAATATACCTTGATTTCTTTAAAAAAAAATGTTTGACTAGTGAAATCGAACGAGACATTCGATTTTTTCTGCCCTGTTCGTTATCACTAGTCAAAAAATTTTTTTTTATTGAAATCAAAGTATATTTTTCTAATGGTTTAGTGTGTGCTGAGCTCGAATCCGAAGTCAGGAAAATTCTATTGTATCACGTTTTTGAGATATTATCATGCCAAAACATCACAAAAATAGTGTTTTGGACGTTCAAAATTCGATATCTCAAACGTTAGAGCTATTCTAATGCTAGATTCAAATTGAGAAGGTAAAAGACTATTAGAAAAGTATAATTTGGTTTCTATGAAAAATTATTTCTCGCCAATATTACTGTCATTTACGGAAATTACTGTCATTTACGAAAAAATTCAAACGTATCTTTAGACTACCACAAAATACACCGAATTATGCCATTCACATTGAATCTGGGCTACCTCCAATTTTCATAAGGAATCTAAAAGCAAATGCAGACTATATGATCAAAGTCATGCAAAGATCAAACAATAATTTGCAGAAAAGGATTCTTCAAGTGGCGTTACATTGCAGGTATTCCCCCTTCAAAGATTGGTATGAATTGGCTTCGGAACACAATTCAACATTGGCTTTGGATCTGGACGGCTTAGATTCGTGGAGAACTTCCCTTTACGACTGTATTTCTGCGGTAGATGACCAAATGTTTCAGTCATTTCTCGATCGAGCGAGGGTGTCGGTATCAAGGTCAATATACAGTAAACTTAATCTTTGTCTAGGTTCATCAAATTACTTTCGAAACGAGTTCAATGTTAACGAGATGAGTTTGATATTCAAGCTGCGCACGGAAATGCTAGAACTAAACTACAGACCTCATAGAAATGATATTAACCCCAATTGCACATTGTGTAATCTAAATGAAGCCGAAACCGTTTTTCATCTATTAGCATCGTGTCCTATTTTACAGGAAATACGACGTGTTTATTTTAATAAGAGTTTCCTTTCATTAGAAGATTGCCTTGCGGTTCTTAATGGAGAGTGTGGTTGGAAATTGCTTATCCGTTTTTCTTCAGAACCGTTTTCATATAGAAATACATACGTTAACCTAACCAATCTAATATAATTTTGTTTTAGCTAAACTAAAAGCCCGATTTACACAGGATATTGCAAGTCTTATATTCTTTTTTTTATATTTAAGGTTGTATTTTGTATAAATATTTAACACTAAACATTAATTTTTAATCATGATATTTCAAAGAATTAAGTTCACAATCTGTGATAAATATGTAGTTACCATTAATTTTGTTTTAGCTAAACTAAAAGCCCGGATGTATTCCATTATAACAACACTTTTCAATAAAAAATGCATGTAAAGATTTAATGTCATTATTAAATTATTTTTTTGTTTTAGCTAAACTAAAAGCCCGGATTTATTCCAAAAAAAAAAAAAAAAATATTGAAATATTGTACCATTTTGTATTTTTTTCTTTAATTTGAATTTTAAAATTCATGAATTGTAGCATATCATTCTGGCATGTCTTTATTTTCATTTATTCTTATCTAATTATAAATATTAATCATTTTGTACCTCTTTTTTTTTTAATTTGCTTTATAAAAATAATAATTCTCTCTCAAATTGAAATAACTTTGAAATAACCGGCAGACGGCTTATAAGCCATGCTTGTAAATCTTTTATTTAATTATATGTTTGTATTTTTTTTCTTAGAAAAAAATAAAGATTAATAATAATAATAATAATAAAAGTATAATTTGGTTTCTATGAAAAATTATTTCTCGCTAATAATCTGCTAATAATTTGTTCAACTTTTACCTTCTGAAAACCGGATTGGCACTGGTCTAATAAGCTTTCAGATGGTATAAAATTTATTGTAGGTTGTCATATAAAAAAAGTGATGGAATAAAAAAAAAGGTTATATTTTTTCAATTTTTTTATTGCAAGAAAAATGATTTTTAAGGTTTCACTTCAACCACATGTGAATTGCACACATGATTTTTTTTTATTTATTTTTATTCAATTCCTATGGTATTCGTAGGAATTTGTATCTTTCAAAGGAAAAAAATGAATTAAAAAAAAAATATTTTGTTTGTAAATAAAAAATATATTAGCTATTAATGTCATGAGTTCAACTTTCTGTCTCGGGTGAGACAAGCATTCTGGTAATATGGCAAGTACCGTAAATTTTGTTTCTAACATACAAAGTTTTGGTGATTCCCTAGAGGGAAACTCTAGAGAATCACCAAAAACACTTAACTACCAAGTTTGAAGCAAATCGCTTCAGTGGTCAAGGCTGTAGTTTAAGATAGAGACAAATAGACACACAGACAGAAAGACAGGATTACGAGACCCACTTTTTTGCATTCTCCATTTTGAATTTTTTTTCGGAATCCCTGACTTACCCTAAAATATCTGTATCGCAGGTAAAAATGAAAAATTACTCAATAAATTATAGTTTTCCATAGGGGCCCAATTTCGAAAGAGTGAGTTTTTCTGTGTGAGTTTTAATGCGGCTTGTTCGCAAAGCAATTTACAACTTTTTTTTTCGTGTACATAGAAGAACTCACTCTTGCAGAATTGTACCTCAGGTAACGCGAGGTGTTTTTTTTTTTATTCCAATTTTTCACTTTTTGGGAAAACACTTGATAAGGATCAAGTTTTTTCATCAAAGTGTTCCAAAAAAGTGATATATTGAAATTTCCTCCCAGCGTTGAAACGGAGCAGGAGCCTGGGTAGCTGAATAAGATTTTTAAAATAATTCAGAACTGATGAAATTAATGGACTGTAAGGATGTCATAATTGAAAAAAATTACCATGCTGGTTTCAAGAATGCGTGTACGCAATAGGTAATTTTGTATTCGTGTAATTCATTTCGAATACTATATAAATTCACAGTGATAATTTCCTGTAACCTATTTACCGAAATCATAAAACAGTCACTTAACGTTTACATAAAACTTATTGATTTTCTTCAGATAATTAGCTTTTGCAGTTAAGAAGGTAGTTAAATTAAAATGTGTTTATTTATCATTCTCAATTAGGCACTTAGTCGGATCCAATAATAAAACATTACCGATTAATTGCACACAAAAAGACAGAGCAACCTAGACGGAAGATATCCGGGTACTACTGTATTGAAAATTACTAATTGAATCAATTAAATTGTCAGAAATAATAATTATTAAACTGTCTTGAATTATGTAGTTGTATAGTGCAGACAATTGTTAATGAATCGATTTAGTTTTTTAATTGAAAAAAAAAAAAAATGTTACGCATACACCCGAGTGACCCAATTCGATAAACGTTTATAGATGGCAATTTTTACTGTAGAGGTTAGGAATTATAGATAGCTTGTTAATGCTTAACTACATTTGAAGATATTTTCATTAACATCTAGTCATTATTGTGATTTAATGTCAGATTTCGGTAATGACATTATTAGGATTTGTAAAATCGAGATATCAATCAGAAATAACATTTTGATGATAGAAAATCCGATTCCTAATTTGACCATGAAAATCCAAATTCACGACAAGTGATTCCTTGATTCTTTTGGATATTTGTTTCTCTTTTGACCTCATTTGAATGTCCTTGTAATACACTACCTAAATGTTTAATGTTCCAGTTAGTCAAAAATTCATTCATTTAAAACTAATGCCAGGACATTTATCATTAATCTAAAAATGAAAAGGAATATTTTACTTCCTAAAACGAACTTCATTATCCGCTTTGCCCATAAAAACGTTTAAATCAATTAATCCCCGCAAATCTCTTTCTACTTTACCTTCACCACGAAGAGGAACTCATTACATAGCACGTTATGGACAAGCAGAAAACACCCACCATCAAGAAGTAATAATCATAAATCAAAATCTCCAACTAAGAGTAAAGGCGTTTGCAAAAAAAAAAAAAAAATAACAAGCAAAAAAAAACCTTAGAACTAAATCCCTGCTTAAGGGGTTCCTGTGTGTCCTAAATTTTAGTCCTCACGTCAATCTTATCCACACGCAAATACTCTCAGAATACAAAAAAGAAAAGGAGAAATAAACAAAGAAAAAAAAGTAAATCGAGGTCAATTGATTGTGTCTGTGAGAGCAGATTTCCTTTCATTATCGATTTGTATCCTGAAGACGAAGTCGAAGAGGTTGATAGTCAATATCGCACAATATCATCCATCGCCATCAATATCTTTGAGGGAGTAAATTTGTGCTTCCGATATTTGTATTCTTCCCTTTTCTTTTGTTCTTCTCTTCTCTTATTTTTTTTTTGTTTTTTTTTAAAGTGAAAAGTTCAAGGAATATAGTAATGACACAAAAGAATGAATGAACATGAGCAGCCCTTCAATGAACCTTATATTGTAATCACTGTTTAATGTTATTTGTCTTTTGTATAATCCTTTTGAACTTTTTTCTTTCCCTCAAACCTTTGGTGAGAACTGACCAAAGAATAAAAAGGGTTAAATCGGAGAAAAAAAGTTTGAACAAAAAGTACAACTCATCCTCAATTTGTTGCAGATTGGTGAGTTTTAGTGTTTTTTTTTTTGTTTCTTTTAATTAATATAATTCACTTCCACTTAATCTTAAATTAAGTGAAAGGATGAAAACAAACCTGGTAAGAGGTGAAAATGGCATGATGATTAAAAGTAATGAGAGAGCACGAGTATTAATGACTACAAGAACGATGAAGAGTAAGTTAACACGAAATAAAACGAAGGTGGTGGCGATGGCGAGTCTAAATCGTTTTTATCACTGAGATATAAAGATTATTTACGTGAACGTGGAAATAAATGAAAGTCAGAATATTAAAGCTTTTGTTAAAGGTGAGAAGCTAACTGTAAATGTGAATGTTGTTCGAGCTAGAAGGAAGTCATTGTACATCAACATTTCTATATGTTGGTATGTTGGCACCCTTGGGTGTTCTATTTGCGGTTTTGAAGAAGTAATTTCATAGGGTTGATTTTTAACGACAGTGAATTGGGATTAATTTTTAAAAAAACCCTTCCCTTTCAGATTACTTTTTAGGGAATGTAGTTTTATTGAACTAAAGTCATAAAATGGGTATGGCAAAAGAATTGGAAATAAAAGTTATTGGCTTACTTTTGTTTGTTTGTTTTTTTTTTTTTTTTTTACATGAAAAGGTTTTTGATTTAGAGACATTTGTTTGAAAATGAATAGCTTAGGATAGAACTATGCTGCTTACAGTTAAAAATTGAGGAACAAAAGCGTATAGGTTGGCCATATGTGGGTGGTTCTTATAAATATTGTCAAACTTGGAAGCTTTGTTATGACATCATTGATTTTTGTCAGTTAGTTATATTTTATGCAAATGAATCTGATAACTGCTTAGATATTCACACAGTAAAATGTGTAATTGGTCCCAATAAGCCAATAATTCGTGTAAACGTTCAATTTGTCATCGAAACCAAAAATAAAATGAATCATTGGCTTTTTGGGACCAATTACAGATTTTACTGTCTCTTCAAAAAAAAAAAACACCCTTTTAAATTTTTGTACAAAAACTCTTTAATCTTGCTTTCTATCTCAAATTCAACGTTTTTACCCTTGTACCTAAAATATTTGTATGGACGCTTAAATTTTTGGTTTTTGTTATAAATGAAACATATTTTTATTGGTGTAACATTTTTGTCCCAGTTTTTGTGGTATTCATAATTAAAAATTAAAAAAAAAAAAAGAGGTTGTCTGTAAAGCCGGTTTAAGGACGATGATTTTACGTGACAACTTCGTCAGAAAACAGGTTGTGTGCTTTTGTTTAAAATGAGTCAATTGAAGCGTTTACTAATTTCAAACAATCATAATTTACAAGAAAAAGCTAAAAAAATTACCGTTTTTATTTTCTCATTATATTAATTTTTTATTTTAAAATCTTACAAAAAAATTATGCAATTTAAAAGCCAAGTATTTCTTCTTAAGAATAAAAACATTTTTAAATTTTTACAATGCGCAAAAAGTATAATTTATAATAATTTATTGAAAACAATCATTTTCATCAAAAAAAGCAAAAAAAACATGAATTTTTATCTTCTCACGTCATTAATTCCATTTTTTCCTTAACAACCTATAAAAAATTTTATACTATCTGAAAGCTTATTTTCTTAGCTCAAAATTTATATATCGACAAGGTCTATTAGACATCTACAAAAAGAGCTAGAATTTTTTGAACTCGATCAAATTTCATTAAGAAAAGCAAAAAAAAACATTTATTTTTATGTTCTCACGCAATGGAATCAATTTTTTTGTTTGACAACCTACAAAAAATTTTACACCATGTGAAAGCTTATTATTTCACCTTTCCTATGACGTATCAATCTCATTTCAAAGATGCCTACAAGATAAGTTAGAATTTTTTAAAGTCAACCATTTCGAATTTCCAGACTGAGATTACGGTACTTCCCACACTGGTGGCTGTTAGGGGGGCAACAGATCTCCACTGGTTTTTGCAAGTTTCTTGATTTAACATTGTGTAGATTGCAGTTAGTCTACCGTTATGTGTGATATACCAAATGAAAGGTAATTGTATCAGGATGATAAAATTTCTATCTGCTCTTGGTCAAAAGTTATAACCTGTTGAATTCTAAAATTATTTTACTGTTATCTCAAAATTGTGTTTACGAAAATGATTGAAACTTCGCACACATTTAGTCGTGATCATGGTCTATCATTGCTCTATATACTTTATTCCTGTATTTATTAAACAAAAAAAGATAAAAATAAAAAACCGTGAAAATCGGTTAAAAAACGTGTTTTTTAAAAACTTGTTTCTTCCGTTATTCAGTCAAAACTCAGTAAACGATGCATAAGGCATAAGGTAAATGTATGCATAAGGCCAAAATCTACATGTCCTATAAGTTTGAGATTTTTTGAACGCTCCAAAAAAAAGCTAAAAATCAAAAACTACCCAAAAATACCTCTAAAAAACAAGGTGTTTTTCAAAAATTCATATTTCGAAACGCAGAGTGTTGGAAAAAAATCCGTATCAGATGCCTACTTTTTTTTCCCTCATCTTTCACCTGGCTTGTCGAAATATAGGTTAGGTTATTAGGTTTTAGGTTATTATCTTTCAAATAAGATATAGAAGATTTTTGTCTCTCTAATAGTTTATTTTTAATTGAAATTTTTGACGCGAGAGTGGAACGGTAGAAAATGGCGTCACTTTTTTGTGGTGGCTGCCATGGTTCATCGATTTATAAGACGTTATCACGTCAAAAAAAAACACCCTTTCGCTCAAGATAATTTTGTAGATTTTTTAGATTCTTAATTCTTATAAGAAAAGAAACTTTTGCACCAATTTTAAAAAATTAATTAAATTTATATCAGCTGTTACGATACCTTTCTCACACAACTCGACCCATCAAAAAAACACCCTTTCGCCAAAAATATTTTTAGACATTTTATGAATCCTTTTTTTCCTGTTGTTATCTTATCTTAAACCTTCATTCCGAATTTCATCAATGTATTTTGTTTTTCACATGGATTTCGATAATATTAACCTATTGACTTGATTTTTATGTCATTAGATTCAGCATCAAAAAGTACCTTAAAAACATAATATGTCATATGATGATAGGTATACAAACGATTTTGTTCACTATATTTTTGACCATCACCCCCTCCCTCTTGTCCGCGAAAAAAACACCCTTTCACCCAACTTTTTTTTATAGACTTTTTTTATCTTTGGTTCTTATCCCAAAAGCAAACTTTTTGCCAAGTTTCATGAGTGTAACAATTTTGTTTTTATTTATACTACACAATATTATTAATTTTTACAAAACGCCAGCTTTCAAAATTTTAAATAATTATAATTTTTTTAGAAAAATAGTATTTTGAAACGGGTTTCCTACAAAAATAAATTATATTTCTGAAAACTCATTTTTATAACAATTTTGCTTCTATAATGCTTTATAGAAGCAACAATTGCATCTGTAAAGCTTTATAGAACCAAAATTGTTTGTCGGGCACAGTCACCGCCCCAAACAAAAAAAATTTTCTTGACAAACTAAAACTGTATAATAAATTCTTGATTGATTGTAAAAAAAAAAAATCTTTAGAACTAGAAGTAGTTTGGTAAAGATAAAGCCAGTTAAAGGAAAAGAGAACAAAAATTGTAAAAACCGTCATAACTCGAAAACGGGATGAAGACGAGAAAATTACCTCTTACATTTTTCACCTTAAAATTGACCTAAGAAATCCATGGTTTTCGTTTAGGGCGGCGACTGTGGGACACCCTGTAGAATGAAGTCAGTGTCTTCTCACAAAATTTTTCATCATTTCAAGCTACCGTTCGGAGTACGTTCCCCAGTTTACCCGACATTAAATCAGGGGTTGTATTGTGTATCTCAGTTAAACAAAAATCTGCTTTTATTTAAACAGAACGCCAAATCATGTGATTAACAATATCAATCTTCCACAACAACGACTTAATGTTAAAGTATTGACAATCTCCTATACTCACCATCATTTTGAACCACCAAATTAGTTACATCCAAAATTGCAAAACCACATAAAAAAATGCCTACTTTAGTATTAAAATTCAGTGCCTAATTGGTATACCAAGAGTGAACAGTAACTGACCCTTGAATGGATTTTTTTCGTGGAAAAATAGATTAATTCTAAATTTAGCAGTAACCGCTAAAACAGCTTCAACCACTACACCGACCACAAGCGCAATCAATGCTCTTTGCTCCGAAAACCACATTCATTCTTCATGTGTAATGAATGTACCCTTTTATTTAATAATGGTGTGGCTCTTCACTTACCCTACATAACATTATATTTAATTTGGCATAGCTTTTGTATCATTAGTTGTCATATTTAAAATCGCTGTTGCGCCTTACATTCCAAAAAAAAACGTATTAGAGGAAAAAAAGAACAAGATATTTTAAATTAGTTATTTGTTAGCATGTTGGCAACCCTACCAACCACCACCTCTAAAAAATAAGTCGTCCACATACCACACACATATATTCTACCTCAAGGAACAGAATTAATTTGATCCTTATCTTTCAGACCTTTTGGTATATGTTTTCTCTTTTGCCAAGAAATGGCCCTAAAGGTTATTTTTTTCCGCTTTGAGTGAAAATGTGATGAAAACTCTACTCTATTATAAGAGTCCAAACTGAAGAGACATTACTTAGATTGCCTCCGGCCTAGAAATGGGAGTTTTAATTAAATGATTTGTGTGTTTTCCTTATATTTTAGTATATTTAAATTAATTGGAAAGGCAGTTCTATTTCTTCTACTTAAAAGAAATCCTCATCGACTATAAAGAAATTGATCCTATGAATAAATTAAATCCTCTTAACTTCCTGTCATTAAATATATAAAAATGTGTATAAATATACTTATAGTTAATTCATTTTTGGGTAATTAGTAAAGTTGATGAAATTAACCGCCGAATAATTAAAATGCGACATACTTTAACTCAAAACCATTAACCCTGTGATAAACACGAAATGGGGCGAACAATTAATACAAATTGGGTTTGGAATGTGTTCATTCGAACTTTTCCATTTTTTTTTTAAATACATATTTTAAATATTGAGTGTGAGCTTGAAGAAGAGCCTTCAATCAAGTTTGATAAGGAATGAAGTGGAATGGAATAAAGATAAAATTTCACTCAAACTTTCATTTCTGCAAAAGGGAATTCTCTCTTCTGAGGGAAAAAGCTTTAATTGTGCTCAACGCATGTGTTATAAGTTGTGTTCTTGTTTTTATTTTGGTACACACAACCTGTTGCATTATTCTGCATTGGTTCCAACTTGGAGGCGAAAAATGGTCAAGTGCTTAAATATATATTAAAGAAAACCACCAAACGTATGAAGAGCAAAATTGATATTTTTAAAAGTTTTGTTTTAATGTTTAAAGTCTAGTAGAACAAGCTCAATGTTAGCCAAACTTGCAAAATTATATCCAAAATCTTAGATCAAATGTATTTTCGAAAGGATTTTGTTGCGGACCTTAAATTAAGCTCAATGAAGAAGTGTTTTTTTTTTTAGGAATATAAATTTTTAAAGTCGTTAGAGTGGCTTTTTAAGAAATTAAAAAATCACGATTAAAAATATAGTCAGTGTGCCATTAATTGTAATTGTAATTGTTTACAAACTTAAAACCAAGATTGAAAAAAAAAAACAAATGTCCCGTTTTCGAAAAATTGATAGGTAGGTATTTAAAAAAAAAAAATATACTATATATATTTTTCTTATTCCAAAAACTTAATTTTTCAATATTTAGCTAATGTTTAATTAATATAATCAAAGCTTTTGTTTAAAAAAAAATCATTTTTAACAAGGTCAGACGTTAAGAACCCTTCTACACTGTATGAATCGTTAATCTAGTTAAAATAAACGGAAACCACTTTGATTTAACCCCTTGTAGCCCCATGTGACATTTCTGTAACAAACCGAAAAAGATCGCACAAAAGTTGTACAAACTAGATATATTTTTTTTCTTTTGAAGCTTCTAAAATAATCTATCTAGTATTGCTTTCTCGAAATATTACGCCATATTTTTAATAAATGGTACCAATAGTTTTTAATTGGCAGGTAATGATGAAAGTTGGGTCTTTTTTGAAAATAAGCAAATTTGTGTAAAAACTACGAAATTAAAAAAAAAAATAGTTTTTTCTGGAAAAACCAAAGGGGTTTTATTTTTATATTATATTAACGTGCCTAAAAATAAATATTAGATAGTTTTTTGCTTGAATTTTTGCATTTTTATATAAAAATAAATTATTTAAACTTTTTTTTGCTCCCTAAATATATCGAAATAACTAATATAAGTAAATAATGAATTTATTGAATTTTCAAAAAAAATACGTCTTTTATTATAGGTAAAGACCAATCGATTGAAATTATTAATTTTAAAATTTACGATCTTAGGTTACAAGGGGTTAACTGTTTTTCCGAATGATTTTGCGTTAAAGACAATCATTTTAAAATGTATTTTTTTTTTTTTAATATTGAATCAAAATTCTTACATGGAAGGTACCTTAGTTTATGGTTCAACTGTGCTAAAAGTACGAAAATAATTCAGAAATGGTTTTCTTCCAAAAACGTGTTTTGGGTAAAACTTGCCTTACTTACAAAAAAAAACTTTTAAGTTTCGATATATCGAAATCGATGATTCCAAGAGTGATGTTTTCAGCATCGATGATCCCCCTAGCTCCGCCACTGGGCCTCATGTTTTGAGATATAAGAATTTCAAGATGAATTTTAATCTTCGAAACGTGACGACATAGATTTTTTGTACTTTCGATTCGAATAAGTTCATGTTTTTTAATCTTTACTTTAAAACATAGTTGGAAACAATATAATACCAAAATAATAATAACAAAATTCGAAGAAATTTTTTAACAGAACATTAAAGTATGCTTAAACTATTTAGCATTTTAAGAACTTTTCTTTCAAAACTTTCGAATATTTTTCATTTGATATGAACAGTTGTTATAGGTACTTAAATCTAAGATAGAACACCTTTTTTACATGAATTTGGCTAAATTTCTAGCTAATATACTGTTTTGAAAAAAAAAATCTATCAGAAAGCTTATTCTTTCCGACATTCAGGAGCCACCATTCTAAATTATAAAATAAAGTTAATAGCTTTTTCGTCGTATTTTTCATACTAATATCCTTCGGTGTACCAAATTTTACGACTTTTAGTCCAGCATTAACATGGACATGCAAATTCAATTCAATGGTTTTCAAAGCGGTCCAAATCATTACTCACGTGCGCCTTCGTTTAAGTTACTTCATAAATATTTTTGTCTCATTTGCTATTCAAGGATCCTAAAACTTAGAAGGACACTAAATTCCATCTATTCGCGTGGTAGTAATAAACTTTAAGGACACTTCAATAACTTTGTTATACAATCCAAATAGGCAAACTATAAAATAACTTTTTATTTTCATATTCATAAATATTGGAATTTTTCTTTATGATCACATTGTGCTGTTACGACGCTTAAGAGATTTTTATATTTACATCAAGACCTCATTTAAAAACCTTGAATAACTATCAAAGGATGGATTTCATCTGACTATTTAATATCCTAAAGGATTTATTTGTCAGATTGCACTTCAATTCACAAAATTACGCAAAAAGGTATCGGAAAAAAAAAAATATAATCAGAAATTATCCTTTACTAGGAATTTCGTGAGAATCGATATAATTTTCTCCTGGTAAGCAAAACGAAGAAGTAAAAAAATAAAAACTTACTCTTCTTTATTTATTTTAATGATTGATTTTCTTTTTGCCAAACAACCTTTATAATATAAATTACAAAAAAAAATCCCCTCCTCCGAATGAAATAGGTAGGAAGTTGAAGAAAAATCAACAGAAAAAAAAACTGTTGAATAATATTTCAATGCACTTTTGCCCACACAGACAGAGACAGAGTTCAAGTGGAGCTATAATACAAGAAGGCAATTTAAAAAGTTCATTCAAGTGCTTAAAGAAAAATATAGATGATACAAGATATACAGCAACAAATAAAATAGAAAAAAAAAGAACTTATTCCAAACTATTATACAGAGATGGTAGGTAGTTAGGCAAGGACCTATTTAAGCTTGCATAGCTAAAGTTTTGTTGTGATATACTTTATGAAGGTCCTTTTGGAAGTTTTGCACGTAGCAAGTAGTTCCACAAGTGGTTTTGCGTTTTTATTGCAAAATAAAAGTAAAAATACAGAAGAGAAAGAAGGAAAAGGAAAAGGTTTTTCAAGTTATTTGCAATCAGGTGTTGTAACAGCTCTATAAGTTTTGAAGGAAACTTTTTGAATTGGAAAAAAAGAAAAGAAATCGAAGTGCAAATGCAAAACAAAATTTTATATTCATAATTGTGAGACGCAGTGAAAAGAAAGTTATTCCGGTTTGGTTCTTGTGTACATCTCTTTGAAAGAATTTCTGTGTACCACAATATCTGCACTTTAAATATCTGTGTCTATGTTGTAAATTTCATTTGAGGTTTTTTCAAACGGAATTTATGACTTTGGAAACTTTATTGAATAGAAAAATAAAAAAAATATTATACGTATAATAAGGACAAAATATTTCAAGCAAGGATTATATTTCTAACAGTTCACTTGGAATTCTCATTTTCTTGCGATGATTTTTGTTAAGTTTACTTGACATTCGCTATGTTTTTTTTTTCAACGCACTTCTGTAATTGGACGACAAGTTAAAATTAGCCAATCATCTATTACATTTTGGCAAAAATCTATTACATTTTCACAAAAATGTACTACATGACATAAATCTACTACATTTCAACACTTATTTAACAAACTAGAAATTAGTAAAAAAAAAATCTACTACATTTCAGAGAAAATCTAAGACATTCCGGCGATCATTTAACTACATAATTAGTAATTAACTCAAAATCTTTTACATTTTGTCCAAAATCTTATTATAATTGGAAAAAATTCACTATATTTCGACAAAAATCTATTACATTTCAGTAAAAATCTGCTACACTCCAACAATAATCTGCTACATTTTGACACTAATTCGATTAATTAAAAAACAGATAAAAATTTTCTTCATTTCACTTAAATCCGGCAGTTATTGAACTAATTAGAAATTGGCCAAAAGTGTACTAAATTTCAGCAATTTATTTTACATTTCCCCAAAAATCTTCTACATTTCTGCAGTAATTTAATTAATTAAAAACAAGTCGAAAAATCTAATTTATTTTAGCAAAAGTCAGTCATTTAACAAGTTAGAAATAAGTCTGAAATATCTACTGCGTTTCAGCAAAAATCTTCTACATTTCGAGAGTCATTAAACAAATTAAAAATTAGTCAAAAATCTACAACATTTTAGAAAAAAATCTGCTACATTTCAACAGTCATTTAAAAAAATTAGAAACTAGTTAAAAAACCTACTACATTTCAGCAAAAAATTTCTACATTTCGTCAAAAATCAGCAGTCATTTGACTAATTAGAAATTAGTCTACTACATTCCAGCAAAACTCGTCTACATTTCGGCAAACATCTACTACATTCTGGCAGTCATTTAAATAAATTGAAAACTAATCAAAAATTTAGTTAATTTGAAAAAAATCTCATACATATTGGCACAAATCTACTACATTCGGGCATTCATTTTAATAATTAGAAATTAGTCAAAAATCTACTACATTTTGTCCAAAGTCGTATATATTTCGGTATAAATCTTCTAAATTTCTACAAACATCTACTACATTTCGTTAATTTTGATGAATTCTTCAATCATTAAACTAAATCAATACAACAGATAAATCCCCATGTTTGACCTTTTTCCAATCGATAAATTCCTTCGTCGCTCGTTAAATGGATTTACATCTTATTTTGAAACTATATTCTATTCGAGTGTGTTTTTCAAAATCTATCTCCTCCAAGTAACTTCTGTCTTCTGTGATCCAACAAGAACCTAAAGTCCTTGTAAAATTAATCATTCAAAACAGCACACACAGAGAGAAAAAACATAGTCTTGACCATTTATACAAAACTTGAAGACGCAAAATCACTATAAACGTACCAGGCGTGAAAACCCTCAAACCCATTTCATATGTTGTCTATAAGGAGTCAGGACCAGAAGAAGAAACAAATATTATGGACACAAAGAATAAAAAATACAAATACAACTATAAAAGGACATCTCTCTTTTTTTTTCTTCTGTAGGTATATATGAATTTAGGACTTGAACGTGCCCATTTCGTTTCATTTAGAAATGGAATAAGAGGTTTTTATTGCCGTCGTCTTAGTTTGTCTTTAACATGTTTACTCCCATTATTTTTATTTTCGTAATTTTATGGACGCATATTGTATGAGAAAGGACCTTAAGGTTTTAAGATATTATAAGGATACGTGAACGTGAGGTAAAGATGAAAATTCAAATAGGCCACAACAACATTAACACATTGATTTTATATCTTCCTTTGTGGACAAGAGATGTGGAGGGGGGAAATAGAGGAGGCTTATTAAGAAATTAAAGACCACTTGAAGAAATTTAAGGGCAAGGGAATTCGAGTAGGGAAATACTTCTATAAATTCATATAAGGATTTTATCCTATTAAATAAATTCAAGATTGAGAACAGAGCTAAAGATAAACAAATGAAGAAAGCTTTTTGACCTTGGTCAAATTTTTTTGTAAGAAATAGGAGATGAAAAAAGATATCCTTTATTTAGTAATTTTACTTTCTTTTTTTTTTTGCATTTAACTATAAAGGACGAAAAACGTTTTCGAAACCAAAAAAATACACATTTTGTCTGAGTGTCCTGAATACAAAATGAATCAGTTTTGTTTATTATTCACAGACGTATAATCTTGGCAGAAGTATCTTCTGTTTGTCAGTTGTCTAGTCCTATACACTTCTCGTATTTCACTAATCGATGTTAAAGCTGCCAAAAATATGCCAGACAAATATCATTTCAACATCACAAGTATTTGATTGAAATTTTAAATTCGATTTTTTTGATTTCAAATGCAGAACATGTCGAATATTTTTTTGAGAAGATGGTGAACAAGACCTACTTACTCCTTCCTTTAGTCAATTTTTAAATTTTCTAATTTTCTTTAACACTCAATTGTTTTTTTTTTCTAAATTTTTGGTTAGAAAGTTATGGAACTGGCATAATAATGACATTCAACTCACCATACAACAATAATTCATGTCACAAAAAGGGTGGATTATTCAGATAAAATTTTCTTTATGGACAGAATTTTCATAGTGTGTTTGAAGTTTTTTTTAGTGGAAAAAAAAAGAAAAAAATAATTCAAACCTTTTATAGCTTTGTACTGCCCTCACCATAATGTCACCGCCATGATAAGGGTATAAACGATTATATTTTGAAATATGTGGACAACTTGAAAGAAGTGTTTGAAATTTATTTCTCATATTCAAGAATATTAAAAAAAAAAAAATAAAATCTAATTTATGAGAAATGAAAGGGTACGAAAAAAAAAATATTTTTGAAGCATTAAATTTTAATGAAAATTAAACCGATAAAAGTTGAAGAAATATATTTTTTTAAGGTATATTAATTACCTAAGAGACATATTTGGATTTTAGCCAAATTCAATTGTATTTGAATGTATAGAGTGATACCAAGTAAATTAGACCTATTAATCATTTGTAATGTGATACCCATAAATGGTTAACTAATTAACCTGGCAATCGATTTAATTAATTCTGGGGTCAGTAATACTCATTAGGAATGAAATGTGGTAGTCATAAATTTAAACACACACACCTTTTAAGGTGCTTTGGTGTAATTGACATTATGTAGCTGTTTAGATACTGATTAATTGATACAACAACTATTTCAATTTCTGCTTAATCCTTAAAGAGTGGAGTTATTGTTAAATTAAGTAAATTCTAATTCCCAAATGGAGATTTCAAGGTGTTTAAGAAAGACAAAATTTGTTAAAAACACGAATCTGAAATTGAAAATCAAAAGTTAGAAAGGGTGCCTTTATGAAGTTAAAAGTCCTTATTTAAAAGTTTTCATAATGTATGAGAAATTCAGTGAGTGAAAAATTTCCCTTTTTGGTTTAAAAAGTCCTCATTAAAAATTCTTCATAACGTATTAGAACTTCAGTGATTAAAAAGTGTGCTTTCATCCAAAGGGTCCTTATTAAACAGTCTTAATAATGTATGAGAACTTCGGGGAGGGATCGGGTCAAAATTCTGACTTCAAAATTCTGATTTACAAAATTCTGCTTTTTTCAAAATTCTGCTTTTTTTCTGTTCTGTCTTTCAAAATTCTGCTAGCATTTTGTTTAACAAAAAAATTCAGCTAATTCTCCTTTTTTTTATAGCATATGCGTTAACTATACCAAAATACACCTCATTAATGTTTTTTTAGGTTGGTATTTTCTTAACTGCTTGCTGTTTAACCATCACAAATAATTTTCAATCTACTTAGGGCCATTTTTTTCACTCGGAGTTGAACAAAACTTGAGAATTTTTAATATAAAAATTCTCAAGTTATGTTCAACTCCGAGTGAAATAAAATGCACGACTGGGGTCGCACGTACTTGCTCTTATGCTTAAAGTTACTCTAATGTTACAGCTTTTTATTCAAGAAAATTAAGAAAAATTAAGAAATTAAAAAAAAAATCTGTTTTTATAATTAATTAAATACCGTTTTAAATGATCTTTCACAAAAAACCAAGTATGCCAGTTTACTTCTTGTATAAAAAGGAATTTTTAGAAAAAAAAAATTCGAAAATCGTTAGAGCCGTTTTGTAAAAAAATAATTTTTTATATATAAAAATTTTCTAACATTTTTCAAAAAAACAGTTGGTATGCCATTTTGAATAAATAATTTATTTACGCATAAAAAACGAATTTTAAAAATTTTTCATAAGCCCGTTCAAAAAATTGATTTTTCAAAAAAAAATTTTGAAATAGTTTTTAAAAATCCAAAAATGAGTTTTTTGAAAATTTTCTAAGATTTTCATATTACCTTTACCTAAATGCTTTTGTATAAAAATTTTCGTTGAAATCGGGTTGGTCTTGAACGAGATATTCATAAATCAAAGAAACCGTTCTATGACATGTACCGTTAATAACGGTAAAAAAAATATTTTTTTTATTTCAAGAGTTGGCTCTTATGTCTTATACTCAAAAAATTTAATCAAAATCGTTAGAGCCGTTTTTGAAAAAAAATTAACTTTTCTATTTCCGTTATATGACAGGTACCGTTAGTTTTGGTCCTAAAAAAAAAATTTCAATTTGTCCTCTAGGGAATCACCCAAAACTGTTAACTACTAAGTTTGAACAAAATCGCTCAAATAGTTTAGGCTGTAGCTCGAGGTACATACAGACAGACAGACAGACGGAAAGACAGACGGAATTGCCGGACCCACTTTTTTGGCATTCTCCATCATCGTAATGTCATGTAAAATTGTTATCTCGAGTTCGATTTTTTTTACGAATCCTAAACTTGCCCTATAGTACCTATATCGCAAGTAAAAAATGGGCCTTAGAGTACTGACTTTCTTATAACTCACATCTATACGAGTATATAATGTATATTCCTTTTCTTATTTAATGTTTTGAATATCAATTTTTATTTGACTAACTAAATAATGTTCAATTATTATTTTTTTCGACGATATTTATCTTAAAAACGTTTTTTCAATATTTTTAAATTTATTGATTTATCAAAAAAATATGAATATTAGAAAAAATTGTCAAAGTACTGTGAGTAAGAAATCTCAAATAGGGAGCACATTCTGCCAAAAATTAAAAAATGGTTTGGAAAATGTTCAAGAGCGGGTGCTTTTTAACATTTTCCAAACTTTTTTTTATTTTTGGCAGAATTTTGAAAAGCAGGATTTTGAAAGCAGAATTTTGAAAAGCAGAATTTTGACAAACTAATTTTGACCCCGGCAGAATTTTGACCCCAACCCCTTCTCTCGGAGAAAAAATGCCATCATTCAAAAGTCTTCATAATGTATGAGAAATTCAGTGAGTGAAAAATTCCCCTAATTAAAAAGTCTTCATAATGTATGAGAACTTTAGGGAGTGAAAAGTGTGCCTTCATGGAGTAAAAAGTTCTCATCAAGGCGCAATTTATTCCCTCTCCATTATACACTAGCCAAAAAAATTAAAGGAACAAAAAAAAATCGTGATTTTTTTAGTGATTTTCGATAGGCTGTATCTCAGTCAAAAATGACCGCGTCATGATAAAATAAAAAGAATGTGAAAGCTCTATTCTTCTAGTTTTAGGATTAAATATTAAAATATTTTATTTCTAACGGTAAAATAGCAAAATTGTGGGAAATGCTCAAAAACCAAAATTTTCTAATTTTTTTTTTTGTTTTTACTTCTTTCATAAGGAAGTGGGAAAATTTTTTCTGATAAAATGATTATTATTTTTAGAAAGGCTTTTTATTTGGCTTTAGAATTCCTTTTGTTTCCAACTTCTACGATTTTTTTTACACTGCAATATCAGTCATCAAACCAAAAACCATACTTTTGACTTTGACTATCAATATCTCAACAACGAATCACTAACCAGAAAATTTAAGGACACATTTAAAAACTTCATTCAATTCTCTACAAAGAAATAAAGTTTGCTTTGTAAAAAAAAATGTTTTCTTATTTTTGAAATTAATTTAGGAAAGCTATCAAAATAGGCATTTTTACGGTTTTTTAGATAAACCACGAAAAAATTAAAAGTTTTCAATAAAACTTAAATTTTGAAAAAAGCTATTTATACCATTTTTGTATATTTTTCCTAATTTTGAATTTTTTTTTGTTTTTCTTTGGTATATCTATAATTTAAACGATATTTATCAATAAATTGTTCAAATAAACTAAAAAAAATTGATTTTGCTCATAAAAAAGTAACAAGAAGTAAGTCATTTAGAACTGTAGAAATATGGTGTTTTACTTCATCTCAAAAGTTCAAACCTTCACAACAGAAAAACTGCTTGATGAATAAGTCTGAAACTTTGCATATTAATTTCAGGTATATTAAGCTTCAATTATTAAGCTTCAGTTTAATCTTTTCACACATAGAAATTAAATAGCGGTACATTTTCTAAAAAACCGTAAAAATGCCTATTTTGATAGCTTTCCTAAATTAATCTCAAAAATAAGAAAACATTTTTTTTTACAAAGCAAACTTTATTTCTTTGTAGAGAATTGAATGAAGTTTTTAAATGTGTCCTTAAATTTTCTGGTTAGTGATTCGTTGTTGAGATATTGATAGTCAAAGTCAAAAGTATGGTTTTTGGTTTGATGACTGATATTGCAGTGTAAAAAAAAATCGTAGAAGTTGGAAACAAAAGGAATTCTAAAGCCAAATAAAAAGCCTTTCTAAAAATAATAATCATTTTATCAGAAAAAATTTTCCCACTTCCTTATGAGAGAAGTAAAAACAAAAAAAAAATTAGAAAATTTTGGTTTTTGAGCATTTCCAACAATTTTGCTAAACAATTTTGTTAGAAATAAAATATTTTAATATTTAATCCTAAAACTAGAAGAATAGAGCTTTCACATTCTTTTTATTTTATCATGATGCGGTCATTTTTGACTGAGATACAGCCTATCGAAAATCACTAAAAAAATCACGATTTTTTTTTGTTCCTTTAATTTTTTGGGCTAGTGTATTTAAAGCTTCAATTTAAAATTAGAAAACTGTCATATTCCATAAAAATCTTAAAATTTCCCTTTTTTAATGATGACTTTAAATTTAATGGAATGTGAATAAATTGGACCTAATAAGCTTTTATAATGTACTAGCTAACCCCACCCGCTTCGCTGAGTGCATTTGAATCATTTATTTTCAAAACATGATAAGTCCACTTTTTTTCAAAATTCGTTTTTTTTTTTACTAAATTGTTACTCTAGGGATAACCACGTCTATCTTCAAAATAATGTAGTATCTACTCCATCTATATCCGATTTTACAGCTAAGCGAAATATTTTTTTAATACCAAAAACAGGATAAGTCCCGGACTTATCATCTTTTGAAAATAAACAACAGCTTTTTTATGTGTAAATGCTATATTAAGCTACTGGCTGAAAATCTTAAGTTTAAAGCTTCTTTAAAGTTAAAGAAGCACTCCGGACATTATTTATACATTATTTTTTAATCTCAAATACTATTTTGTGATAGACTGGAGATGAAAGCAAAATTGTGTACCTATTTTAAAAGTAATTTCACATCCGTATATTTTCAAAGTATGATATAAGTGCAAAAATTAAAAACGAAACGGTATTTTGTACCTAGGCAAAAGTTCTACAAAATATATTTTTTATAAATTTTGCTACACACATCAAAAGAAAATAGAACGTTTTTTTCTTCTCCTGCAAAATTGAAAATCATGGACTTATCATGTTTTGAAAATAATGATTCATTTATAAAAAAAAATTAACCTGCGTGAAAATATATTCAAACCGAAATGTGAATTTATATTCATTGCAGTGAACATTTCTAAATTTATTCTAATGTTTTTTGGTTAGATCAATACCTCATATTTTCAACAATGGACTTTGCGCTTTATTTATGGTTTAAGCGAACGTAAAATGAACACAAAATCAAAAAAGCAAGTCTGACGGAATCATTTAACATATTTGTCTTTAAATTTTCCACAAAAAATGGTAGCGTCTATTTCGAAAACGGTTGATTTTACAGAAAAATGCATAAGGCAATATTTGTAGATAATTTTATGACAAATAATTTTACTACAGACCCCTATTGACCTTTGAGCAACACGTCGCGAGATATATGCGAAAAACTGATTTTCGTGACCCTTTGACCTCGATAACGCCGGCACGATATCAATGTCGATTTTTCACATCTTCATTACAACGTCGTCGTAACGAAGGTGTATACCCAAATTCAGCCCAGTAGGAATTTTTCCGCGGATTGGGGTTAAAAATGCCTAAAATTACTGGCTTATCGCATCGTGCTAAAGTTTACTATGATTTTTAGAAACTTTTTGCTTTTATTGCTTATTCATTTAACAAAACGTGATTTTTGTAATTTTTATGTTTGGACACTCAGTTTGAATCAAATCATTCCTCGAACTTGCATTTCAAAAAAAAATCGTTCGTATTGTAGTTTGGCCTTCAGAATCAAGTGGCATTATTGTGTTGTCCAATAACCCTACTTAGAAAATTCTGCCGCTGATATATAGATACTTTATACCAGAAGAAGCCAGATCCAGTGCTTTTTATTTTTAAGATGTTTTCCCCGTACCATCAGAAACCAGGTGCATATGAAAAACACAAACCTAAACACTGAATGACCATACCTTCTTTAATTCTTAACTTTTGGTCGTGGGAAAACATCTTAAAAATAAAAAGCACTGGATCGTGCTTCTTCTGGTATAATGTATCTACCTATATATCAGCCTTCACAAATCAGTTGACACAATTAGAAGTGAAAACGATGTAGTTAATTACCCGACGGAGTTATTGAATTCCTTCGATTAACCAGGAACTCCGCATTAGGAGCACCAATTATATTGCTCCGAAATATCAACCTACCTAAAACTTTGTAATATGTTATACCAGTTTTCCCGTAAGGAATTTAATGGCAGCTCTGATTGAAGCTACCATTTTTTGTGGAAAATTCAAAGACAAAGATGTTTTGCTTCATCGAATTTAAATGATTCCGTCAGACTTGCTTTTTTGATTTTGTGTTCATCTTACGTTAGCTTTAACCATAAATAAAGCGCAAAGCCCATTGTTGAAAATATGGGGTATTGATCTAACCAAAAAACATTAGAATAAATTGAGAAATGTTCACTGCATTAAATATAAATTCACTTTTCGGTTTTAAAATATTTTCACACAGGTTAAATTTTTATTATAAATGCACTTAGCGAAGCGGGTGGGGCTAGCTTTAAACGATAATAATTATAATAATTTTGAAATCCTGTCTGAATTAATTTGTTTACAAATTAAGCTACATAAGTTAAATTTTTTAAAAAGCGAGAGTGTTTCATCACTCGTACAAATTGACAGCTATGAAAAGATGGGAGAAAAGGTATTAATTTTTTTTTATACAAACCATCTACACATTAATACCTTTCAAACAAAAAAAAAATTACCAAAATCGGACCAGCCAAACGCGAGTTTATCGGCCACACACAGTTAACGAACTCTTTTTTATATATAAGATAAGATGTTTTAAAATAATTGATTTAATGTCATTCGATATGTGTAAGTAAAAGTGTTTGAAAATGTTTTTGTACTTAGATCTTAAAAGGTAGTGGGTGCTACCCACGATCGCACTTTGATAGAATAATCAATTTCGTTTTATTTTTTGTTTTGGATCTAAACAAATTGTACGTAGTAGACCCTTTTCAAGATAGAAACTTTTGCCAGAGGAATGGTTACTCACTATTAATTTCTCAGAAATACAAAATGTGGAAAGCATTTCCAGGGAAGATTTTATTCGCGATAATGTTTCGTTTAGAACTACAATAGCCCGAATCAAAAGTTCAGCCGCCTGCACTGTCAACCACGTAACCACGAAATAAATAAATTATAATACTTAATTAAATATTTTAACCAAAAAAATTTTCAGAATATATTTTCAAAAACAAAATCAATAATTCGTCGTCAAAAACGCGATACAAAAAATAATGAACACATAATTTAATTCATCAACAAATGTAGCTGCGATATCCTCAAAACATGCTTCACTGTCATCATTTTGTTTTTCTTCTCCTTCTTTATTACTATCCACTGGAGTAGTTTCTTCCAATCTTGGTTTTTTAGGTGATGATGCTTCCTTTTCATTATCATTCACGCTATTTTCACCAACTTTATTGGCTACTTCCGAAACCTTTTCTGTGACTGGTACTTCTTCAATATCATCATCTTCATCTTCTTCAACGCGTAAGTTCATCTCGAATAATTATTTGTTTCACTTAAAATCAGGCTTTTTTAATTATTTTGAAAGCTTTACAAATTAAGCTTAGTTAAAATTTTAAAAAAGCGAGAGTGTTTTTTTACTCGTACAAATTGACAGCTATGTAAAGATGCGAGAAAAGGTATTATTTTTTTTGATACAAACCATCTACATATTAATACCTTTCAAACAAAAAAAAAATTACCAAAATCGGACCAACCAAACGCGAGTTTATCGGCCACACACACTAAACGAACTCATTTTTATATATAAGATTATAACTTCAGGGAGTGAAAGTGTGCCTTTAGAAACTCCCACTTTTAGGCTGATTTTCAAACCATTAAATATAAAATTATATTGTCCTTTTATTGCAACATTTTGGACAGCATAATAAATTTTAATTAATAAATAATTAAAATCAAATTGAACAAACCATTTTGCGGTTTGTTTTGTTGGAATTAATATTATTTTTGGTCATGTAAAATAAATGACATGTATCATGTATATATCTGTTAATTCCTCATTATTAATTCTAGTCCTTGATAAAATATTTTTTAAGGATATTTTTAATATTAAATCTGTTTGAATATAATAGTAATTTCGATTGGCAGTCCGGAATCATTCTGAAAGCGTTTTATTCGCACAAAACTGACAGTTTTGTATGAATAAAATTTTTTGAGAATGATTCCGGACGCTTCCGGTCTGCCAATCGAAAACGCCATAAATTAGTTTTTTGTCAAATGAAAAAAAAAAAAAAAAAAAACGGAAACATCAATCATTTAAAATTTATATTGTTGTCATTATTTTTACAGGGTTTTTTTTAACGACGGGACAGTGAAAAGTCAAAATTTGTATGTTTTGATGTTCTAATGTATTTCTTTATTTCAAGACATAAATCTTAAGACAACTTCTTTCCTTTTCAGTTTTCCCAAGGCACTTTGTTTAATTACTTATTTCAGTATTATAATTTTAATTTTAATTTTAAATTTCACAACCAAACGACGCGACGACAACATGTCAAACTTGTCAAAACTTCAATTTCAACACCATAACCGATACTCTCTATGATAATAAATTCTCTCTCTTCGTGTGATTTTTCCTTCCGTCTTTAAACACCAATTTAAATAAATAAAAAAAAAAAAAAAAATAAGTTTAGCAAAGTGCCTGTCAAGTTGCACAAGAAAATCAATAATAAAAAAACCTTTTTGTTACTTAACATTGGTGAAAGAGACAAGAGAGAGGAAAGAGGATGGCAATTTTTATGATGGTTTGAATCTATATATTTTACACTCAATCTTGATATCAATATTTCTTATAGATAAATAGAAAAAGAAGAATAAAAAAATAAATATAATTCGTTTTGAAAGGGAAATTTTCTTTTCTCCAGACTTGGTTTTTCGATTTCTTAACTTTTATTCAAGAGCCTTTTCGTATTGTCTGGTACAAAAGAATTTGATTTCTTTAAATTTTTTATCTTGTTTTTTTTGTTTGTATGTATGAAAACTTTTGAATGAATGATTTTTTTTTTTGTTAGAATGGGAAGAAGTTTAACTTTTTCATGTTTTACATAAAAAGTTTAGGAAGCTATAAATTTGTTAAATTTCTTTCAATTGTTTTTTGAGGTTTCCATTTTTTTCTGTGTGTTTGGTTGAAAAATCGATTTTAAATCACCAATTTGCTATGTGAAACTAAAACGTCAATTCCAGAAAATAATTTCACACATATTTAAAATTGAATCAATTTCCTTCAGGAAATTGTTAGAAAACAAAACAGATTATTGCCAATCAAATGAATCTTCTGGCAAAGACGTATGCAAACAGAAGTGATTTCGCGCAGCGTTTAAATAAAATCCAAAAACGATATCCTTACAAATTCGCACGCATATTCAATTGATGATGTATCTGAATAAAATGCTTTCTATAATTTTGCTCCAAAAATCAGCTTATTGCTTTGGTTTATGGTATTATCAATTTTGGAGCCTTTGAGCAAAATAACTCATGTGAAAAGCGTAAATATTTTCGCATAATAATTCAACATAATCAAGAAGCGAGTTCGATTTAATGGAAATACCTCTCTAACTTATCATTAATAACCCCCCAAGAGGCTTTTCAGGGAAATTAATTATGCATGCCATATGCGCCAAGAGTCCTTCCGGCTGCTACTAAGGAGTGGGACTGAGAACTGGGACGCACCCATGTCAATATCAATTAGATTAGGTAATGTTTTATCGTTGTTGTTGTTTTCGTTAGATGGAAAGTGGCACAGGTGTTAGAAGTTTTTAAAAATTTTGTTGCAAAAAATTTACATCTGGATTAGGTGTAGAATATTTTGTAATTTCAATTGAAACAAGAGATAAGTAAAAGATACAAAATTATGGAAGAGATTTCTTAATTATGTAAAATAATGACAATACAAATTAAGATTTCTACGAGTAATCCTACATAAATTTTCTAAGAATTTGGAAATTATACATAATGTCGTTTGCCATTTTTGCAGCTGTATGTGATTCCTTAAATAATTAAGTAAGTAAAAAAGGTAGCAAGATTAATTTCTTGTTATTCACTTTAAAAAACAATATTAAACTTTTAAATACAATATTAAACCTTCAATCTAAATAAATAAATAATGTTAAATGTTTTTAGAGCTATCGAAAATTAAAAACTTTTACATTTGCAAGAATGGAAGAATTGTAATAAAATGGATTTTTCAGTGTAAAAAAGGTTACACATACGCCACAGTGACCCCTGAAGTAATAAAAAAATATCGTTGGCAAAAATATGAAACCACTAAACTTTTTTATTGAATTTCCTCATGTTTCTGCTACAGTAAAGTGGGAAGATTCTCTAAAGTGCATCAAGCTTTCTTTAAAATTAAGTTGACTCAAATGCTTCGAATAGCTTTTGTTTATCGTTCGCGCAGTTAGTTAATTGATGTTAAGTTTTTTTAACGATTTTTTTCCCGATTATATTAAATTTCCTGTACCTAGTCTCTAATTTCCTGCGAAGGATTTTCCTTTTTCTCCTTTAATATTTTTTGTTCTCAGCTAAATGGAATTAGGAGAACGAGAGTTAAAAGAAGCATGTAAAAATATGATCTTCAAAAATATAGAGCAAACCGATTCATTTGATATTGCCGTATAATAATATAAGAATAAGAATAAGAAAAAAGTTAGGCTTTTAAATTTCTGGGTAAGCTAATGCAAAACAAAATTAAATTCGTCTTTTGATTTCTTGTATAAGAAAGGGATTTGTGGGATTTTTTTCTTATCGTTGAAGCTATTTTATTAAAAAATAGTATTTTATATTTTAATAATTTTCTAACATTTTTTCAAATAAAAAAGTTGATTTGAAAATAAAACAATATCTTAAAACGACATTTCGAAAAACTACATCAATCTGTTTTCAAAAAATATATTTTTCAAAAAATAAAAAAAAAAACTTTGAAATGTATTTTTTAAGAATCAGAAAAATTTGATCTTTGAAATTTATTATATTACGAGTATTAAAATGCTTCTTAATTAAAAATTTCGTTAAAATCGACTAAGTTGTTATAAGAAATTTACACGAAGAAAAAAACTAATAAAAAACAAGCGGATTCCACATTAAATTAAGCGGATTTCTGCTTTCTGCATGATTTTTTGCCAAGATGGTTTCCAGCTTAAATCAAGATGGCTAATCTTCTTAACTTCTTAAAATGTGCAAATCTTAGAAGATATCCACTTAATTTGAGCGGGGTATCATCTTATTCTTATGTGGAAAAAAAAAAAAAAAAAAACTGACAACCTCCAACTGTTGCGTCACTGGGCGAGTGCTTTGCCTAAGAACCGGTTTTTTTTTTAATTTGATTTTCTGCCAAACTACTACTTCAATTTGAACGATTTTTTTTTAACAAAAGCATTTATATAATTTCAATATAAATCAGATATATAATTTTGAAAAAAATAATTTTTGGATTTAAAAAAAAAAATTGAATTTTTTTTTTTTTATTAAATTTTCGAAAACGGGACATTGAATTTTTTTGAAATTTTATTTTTAGATGCTGATAAGTAATTTCTACAAAATGTCATACCAATTTTTATAAATTATAAACAACATATTTTGACAACTTTCCAATTACAAAAAAAAGAGATTACTTTAGCGTCATATTGTTTGCCAAAACTGAACATCTATTTTTTTCGCTGAACCAAAATATACTTTTTTTTATAGACTTTAATATTTTAAAATTGATTCCAAAATAAAAAAAAAAAACCTATGACGTGACGTTTTTGAGATATCATAACTTTAAGACTAGTTTTTATCGAAATGTGACGAAATAGGTGAAAGATTATACTAATATCCTTCAGTGTACCAAATTTTATGATTTTTCGTCAAGAAAATTTCGTTAAAATAGTTTTTGTTCTCATCTTCTTAGCATTAATCAAATTTATCAAATTAATTGTTTTCAGCTTTTTTTTTTACTAGCTACGTAAAACTCTGCACATTTACTTTTCAACCTTAAAATTTCCATGTAATGTTTACACCCCAGGACATGCTTGGGCTCAATCGAGGCATACAATATGCCTCGATTGATTATGTTGAAAATTTTAAATTAAACATTCATGATGATATTGTTAAAAATTAATTACTTTTTTTTTTTTGCTTTGCTTGATTTTAATGACATTTTTTCTTTATTCAATGGGTAACCGCTATGTAAAATACAAACCACATTGATTACACAATTTTGTTACATAAAATAAAGGTTTGATTAATTTAAAGTGTACAGAAAGGAATGTAAATCAATATTAATGAGTAGGTATGACAAGAGCTGTGTTTCACTGCAGTAAACGATGACGAAGGACGAACTCCAGTTCAACGTTGTATTGATACCGGAGTATTTATTTGGTTGTTGTTAAATAAACAAAACTTTTTAAATTTCCTTGAATTCAAGGAAAATATCGGTTTATTGAAGGATTTTTGCTCTTGTGTTAGTGTGGTTCAATATTTTGAATAGAAAGGTGAAAACTCAGAATTTCAGGTGAAAACCCTGGAGGAAAAATAAAAAGATACACATTAGGGTGGGTCAAAAAAATCGAAAATTTTTTTTTTGATTTGGTACTCCGAAAAATCGATTGCTAGACCCCTCTAGAATATACACACCAAATATGAGCTCTTTATATTAATGGGAAGGTCCTCCGCTTTGCAATTTTCTATTTTTACATCAAGCTTCTACTAAAAAAAAATAATTTTTTTATTAATTGACTTTTTAGCAAATTTCTTTTCATATTCTTGTAGGAAATTGAACGCTCTACAAAAAAGGCCTTATACACTTTTTTCGTTTATCTAACCGTTGAATAGATATTTGAGGTCCAAAAATCGAGAAAATCTTTAAAAATTCGTTTTTTGTTCTTAATTTTGTAACAAATTGAAAAATTATAATGATCAAACGCTCAAGACATATTCTTGTTGAAAATTGATTGCTCCACAAAAAAGGTCTTAATAACTTTTTTCATTAATCTAACTATTTTAAAGATATTCGAGGTCAAAGTTAAAAAAAAATATAAAAACGTTTTATATTTTTAAAAAATTTCTAATTCACTGAAACTTCATTATTTTCAAATTAGCAAGATATATTCTTGTAGGGGCTTAAACGTTCTACAAAAAATTCCTTGGAATGAAATTGATTGCTTTAACCGTTTAGAAGATATTCGTATCCAAATCGCAATGCATACGGGTCATAAGAAAACTATTGAAATCAGTGAGCATTGGTTTGGATACGAATATCTTCTAAACGGTTAAAGCAATCAATTTCATTCCAAGGAATTTTTTGTAGAACGTTTAAGCCCCTACAAGAATATATCTGGCTAATTTGAAAATAATGAAGTTTCAGTGAATTAGAAATTTTTTAAAAATATAAAACGTTTTTATATTTTTTTTTAACTTTGACCTCGAATATCTTTAAAATAGTTAGATTAATGAAAAAAGTTATTAAGACCTTTTTTGTGGAGCAATCAATTTTCAACAAGAATATGTCTTGCGCGTTTGATCATTATAATTTTTCAATTTGTTACAAAATTAAGAACAAAAAACGAATTTTTAAAGATTTTCTCGATTTTTGGACCTCAAATATCTATTCAACGGTTAGATAAACGAAAAAAGTGTATAAGGCCTTTTTTGTAGAGCGTTCAATTTCCTACAAGTATATGAAAAGAAATTTGCTAAAAAGTCAATTAATAAAAAAATTATTTTTTTTTAGTAGAAGCTTGATGTAAAAATAGAAAATTGCAAAGCGGAGGACCTTCCCATTAATATAAAGAGCTCATATTTGGTGTGTATATTCTAGAGGGGTCTAGCAATCGATTTTTCGGAGTACCAAATCAAAAAAAAGAATTTCGATTTTTTTGACCCACCCTAATACACATATTGATGTTAGCCTTGCCCTGGGAAGTCATTCAGACACTTTCTATAGTGTGTCGTATATATTTTGTATTTTTATGAGTTAGGCGCCCAAATGGATTTTTTATGATGACTAAAGACTTGAACTCACTAAAACCTAAGGCTGTATGGTTTTTTTTTTTTTTTTATTGTGTGATGATGTTTTTTAATAAGTGGGATGGACAAAAAAAATCCAAGGCTAACTCCTTCCCGAAACAAAAGCTAAATTAAGGTCTCTTCAAGTTCTATTCCTGCATGAATTACAAAACCTTTTGGTCAAATTTTCGAAAAAAAAATCCAAAAAAATGCATTTTAAAAATTTTCTCCAAATCCATCGAGTGAGCCATCAAAAGAAAGATCTATTCAAGCTCTATTCATAAAAAGAACCAAAAACTTCTTTTGGTCAGATTTTCGAAAAAGATCCAAGGCTAACCCCTTGCCGAAAAAAAAGCATTTTAAAAAATTTCTTCCAAATCCATCGAGTGAGCCATAAAAAGAAAGGTTTTTCAAGCTCAATTCATGAATGAAACCGAAAATTTTTTTTGGTCAGATTTTCGAAAAAAAAACCAAGGCTAACCTCTTGCCTAAAAAAATTCATTTTTAAAAATTTTCCCCTAAATCCATCGAGTGAGACATCAAAAGAAAGGTCTATTCAAGCTCTTTTCATAAAAAGACCCAAAAACTTCTTTTGGTCAGATTTGCGAACAAAATCCAAGGCTAACCCCTTGCCGAAAAAAAATGCATTTTAAAAAATTTCCTCCAAATCCATCGAGTGAGCCATCAGACGAAAGTCTTTTCAAGCTCAATTCATGAATGGAACCAAAAACTTCTTTTGGTCAGATTTTCGAAAAAAAAATCCAAAAAAATGCATTTTAAAAAATTTTCTCCAAATCCATCGAGTGAGCCATCAAAACAAAGGTCTATTCAAGCTCTAGTCATAAAAAGACCCAAAAACTTCTTTTGGTCAGATTTTCGAAAAAAGTCCAAGGCTAACAACCTCTTGCCGAAAAAAATGCATTTTAAAAAATTTCCTCCAAATCCAACGAGTGTGCCATCAAAAGAAAGGTCTTTTCAAGCTCTTTTCATAAAAAGACCCAAAAACTTCTTTTGGTCAGATTTTCGAAAAAAATCCAAGGCTAACCCTTTGCCGAAAAAAATTCATTTAAAAAAATTTCCTCCAAATCCATCGAGTGAGCCATCAAAAGAGAGGTTTTTTCAAGCTCTATTCATGAATGAAACCCAAATTTTTTTCGGACAGATTTTCGAAAAAATCCGAAAAAGATGATTAATAAAACTGTCTCCTTTTTAAGTCTAAGCATACAAAAATGAAAAATTACTCTCAACGGCTTACATTTATTTTGTTTTTCCAATAAAAAACTGACAAAGTAATATGTCTTCAATGTTCTGCTCCAATAATCGAATACTTATTCGAAAGAGCCTATAACTTATTTTGTGAACAATATTTATGTCCTCTGTTGTTCATAATAATTCGCAAGAAAAAAAAAAAAAATAAAAAAAAAAAAAAATAATAAAGACTGCAAACATAACAATGAATCAAAATGTTGCTGTTATCATAAAATTGTGTCTAGTCAGCTCTCATAATCAATAATATTTTTTCCTGATAATAATTGGAATTAAAAAAAAAAAATAAAAAATAAATAAATAAAATAAATGACTATAGAACGAATAAAAAGGAACCGACCAAAAACCAGCGCAAAACAAATTGCCATCGATTTTTATATCGGTTATATCCTTCAACACCATTTATTTCTCCAAATCATTTGCCATCCATTTAAGCCTGTCAATCTATGCATTCAATCGATTTTTATGACTATAGTCTCTTATATGATGGTGATGGTATAAAGTAGACTCGTAATATATAACGAGAAATGAAATTGCCTTTTTTTTCGTTTAATCGTTCGTCCTTTTCTCACAAAGTTTGCTTGTAATTTCCACCATCCAGGACATGCAAATGTTAAATTAAATTAAAAAGAAAAAAGAAAAATAAAAGGATTGGTCAATAGAATTTATTTGGTTAGTTGATTACTGAGTTTAATTGACACTATTCATTCAGTCAATGGTGAGTAGAGAAATAAAGTTAAATGCTAATAATGCTTAATTTGGTAACACTAGTTGAATGTAATGATTTCGGTTAAGGATGTTTTCAGACGAAAAATTTTGAATTATATTCACAGAAAGAAAGGAGTATAATGGTTCAATGAACCCTATATGAACCTAAAGGCGGACTGTTACGTTACATTTGTTACTCATATTTTATCACAAATTTCACTGAAAATCCTTTAATTGAATATTTTTGATGTGTTTTATATATTTTTAACTGAAATTAGTAACATTTTCTATTAAAATAGAACAATGGTGATCCTTGTTATTTAATTTAAAATGGTTTCGACATGGTCTGTTACGTTACATAATTTTTTAAGTAGATTTTGAACTGTTTCAAAAATATGCCACACCAATTCTGAGAATAAGAATTTAAGTATATTTTTACTTCAGCAAAGTATATTAATTTTTAAAGAAAATTTTTGTTAAGAAAAATGATCTAAAAATATTTTTTTTTAAAGAATAAAACCATTTTTAAATTTGTACAATGCCCAAAAAGTATTAAAACAATTCATTAAAAACAATCATTTTCATTTCTTATAAAAAAAAGGGAAAAATTCACTTCCATCACCCAAAAATCCATTTTTTTTATATAATGACCTATAACACCATCTGAAAGCCTTTTATTTTAGCTCAAAATATTTATATGGTTCATGTCTGTGCGACGTCTACAAAAAGAGCTAGAATTTTTTTTAACCCAATCAGTTTTCATAAAAAAAAAATATCAATCTTTTTTTTCTTCTCACGCCATTAAATCAATTTTTTCCTTGACAACCTATATTGAATTTTATATCATAAAAAAACTTATTATTTCACCTTTCATATGACTGTTCAATCATATTTCTACGATGAATTTTTTAAAGCTAACCATGTCAAAATTTCAAACGGTACTTTCCACACTGGTGACTGGTCAGTGGTCATAGGCAACAGATCTCCACATAAAAACTTATGCTACCATAATTTTTAAACTAAGCATAGGATAGCGAAAATAAAAACTGGGCTATCCTGGGCTAACGCTATGCAAACGAACCACAGTGCAAAACTAACAATTTTTACACTGAATAAAAAAAAAATATTTTTTGTGATTTTTGAGGTAGGTGTATACTAAAATGTGTAAAATGTGAGTAATGAATATTTCTCTGACATTTCTGTAGCAGCTATTTCTTTTAAAACTTTTCGATTTATTGTCGAACAACTCTTCAGAGGCATTTTCGGAATCACTCTTAAAAACTATTAAGACGACTTTTCAATACAACAAATACTGTACCAATATCAGCGCTCAACTTCATAGGATCTGAATGTCCAATTAATGCACTTTTCAAAACACTTTCTCTATATCACTTGGAACAATCTAAAAAAATGTTATTTTAAAGACTCGTTTTTTAAAGAAAGCCTTCTTACCGTTCTTCCAGAAGATCGAAGTAAAAATTTCGATCGTGTCACCAAGTTCAAAAGTTTATTGTCATCCATAAATGCATAATCTTTTGTATCAAACCATCCTTCTTCACCCACAAAAAGCCAATTCATTGGCATTTTCATTTTTTAAATAGCCCAGAATTGGAACTTCGGAATTGAATAAAAGTCGTCCTTTTTCATTTGAACCCAATGGCTTTCCATCTTTGTCAATGATTTTTACCAAGAGCTCATCCTTCAAAACACCTCCATTCAAATTCGATTGACTTTCCATCTCATCAGACAACCATTCCTGGAAGTTCTGTCATTCCATAGCATTTAATCACCTTACAGTTCGGAAAAATCTTCTTGGCAAAGGGTATCAAATGCTCATTAACAACAAATTGCTAATTTCTGGCGCATGAAAGCTTTCAATGTCTTCAGTGGACTTAAACAACACTTCATCTACAGAAGAAGGCTGGCAATTACAGCTCAAGACAAGCTTAAGCTTGGATGCAATTTTAAAGCTCAAGTAACCTTAACTCCAAATTTATAAACAGTGGATGGGTTCACACACTCAATGGTTTTCAAAATTTTGGTTTTGAATTCTTCTTCGAATATTATAACTGTAGGATCCACTTTTTCAAAAGAATAATTGACAACATCTGAAAAAATGTCGAAAATGTGCAAAAAACTTTTTCCAAAAATCAGGACATTTTGACAACTTACCCTGCTCAAGATTAATATCAAAGAAATTCACTGCCACTCCAATTAAGTAACAAGCAAACGTTATTGGAGTTATTTTTATGTTTGGTCTAGAAAACAAAATAACAGTACCTATCACCTTCTTTGACACCAATTTTTAACAAATTCTGAGCAACGGTAATTGTTTGACAGCGTGCATCTTCAAATGTCAATTTTGATCCATTTTCATGATAAACTTCCAAAACTCTATGAGGATTTGTTAAACAACTTTCAGTCAATTTGTCCAATATAACTTTGCCAAGACTTGTAAAATTTATTTGAAGTTTTTTTGAACGCCTTAACTATTCCGATTCAATATATTCGGTTACCATAATTATAATTGGTATTTAAATGCACAATCAAAATAATATTGAATTGATTAAATTCGCAGAAATATCTGCTTACCTAGGAGCTTGAAAGTTATAGTAAAATTTAATGCTCGTGCCAACAAGTTATTATTTATTTTTACTATAGTTTAATTTTATACCCAGACTTGTTTACGTTTTTGTAATGAAGCATTTTTTTATGTGGTGGATTAACTTGCCATGACTGCGAGAAGAGCGCATCGTTTGTCTGAGGTTTTACTGGTTTTACGAGTAGGTAGTGGTAATGGTTAAGTGTTTTGGTTTTAACCAAAACCAACATAACGATGACGAAGAAGCCCAAGAAACTGGATTTTGTCATACGGTTCGTTGGTCTGTACGAAGGACTACAACTAGCTGTTGGTGCGCTGACAGATCAGTTGTAATAAGAATAACTAATTTAAAAAAAAATCGCACATTTTTGTTAAAAAAAGCGAAAAAAGTTAACGTTTTTTTCTTTACACATCATTTTGTCAATATTTTAACATGACAACCTGTAGTAAATTTTATATCATCTGAAAGATTTTTATTTTAGCTTTCAATATTTACCTTAATTATGTTTGTACGGTATCTAGAAAAAATGCTTGAATTTTTTTAATGCAATCAATTTTTACCAAAAAATAAACAATATTTTTTTTCTTCCATCTCGATTTATCCATTATTTTATTTAACAACTTACAATAAATTGTATACTGTTGAAAAGCTTATCATTTAAGATTTAAAAATTTGCTTCGTTTTCGAACTTATCATAAATACACCATAAGTTTTTTTTTTTTAATAAGAAGTTTTTGTTTATTATTTAAGACAATACCTAATTAAAAAACAAAATTTAAATATTTTGTTTAAAAATGTTTTATGATACCTACTTACTAACTTAATTTTTTTTTTACCAAAACTCTAAATAGCCATAAAAGCAAAATTTCGTGTACAGCCATTTTTCCAAGTCAAAACCCCAAATGTCTACGTGAAAATGTCAAATTATACCTCTACATCATTTAACCACCCGCTCTAATAAGTTTTTATGTTGACTCAACAAAAAAATAACTAAAGTGAACACAAACAAAAAAAAAAACAACTTTTCTTGTGAAGGACATTATTATTTAAGGCCTTACCACAATAACCCAACATAAACATTACAAACGTATTGTTAAGAGGTTCTTGAATAATTCAAAAGTTTATTTTTTTTTTCTCTTCTTCTCTTTTTTTTTTTTTGCTCGTCCAAAGACATAACACTGAAGACTGTGTGTGTTTAGTAAAGTGAAAACTGCCTGCACCTTCTCTTTATAAGATTTTTTTCCTTTGAATTATTTCCCCTTCAAGGACATTCTGTAATCGTTCCAAAAGAAATACAAAAAATTTCATTTAATGACTTATCATCATCATCGCATCATCACAGAAAGATAAATTCATTTTGTCAAAAGGAAGATCCTTTAGCCTATATCTTCACCTACATAATTATGTATAATGTGTGTAGTATTATGTGTGTGTGGGTTTTTTTTCTCTATTTTACATCTCATTCCTTTAGTTGTTCTGTCACAATTCAATGGCCTTTGACAAAGTCCTGGTAAACAGGACGAATATAAAAAAAAAAAAATTATTTCTACTTTTACTTCTGATGGTTTGGTTAGGTAAATTGTGGAATTTCAAGTAGGTTACGTTTTTATGCACTCGAAAAAATATCTGGTCACAAACATCTTCATGAAGATAAAAGGTAAGAGATTTCCTGAAATTCAGATTAAAGAGCTCAAAAAGTTATAAGAATGTGGTAGAAAATTTCCAAGAATCTAAAATGATGAAGAAAAAAAAAACTATTTTTAATTTTTTTCAGTGTACAACTTTTAATCATTAGTTCTTTTTTGAATTTAATTTACAAGAGATTTCCATTTTGTTTATTTTCTTTTATTGTTTATTTTTTTTATTATTCCCAAAAGCCATCATTTTCCCAAAAAAAAAAAAAAAAACTGACCAGATTATATGAAAGTCTCATATGTTCCTTAATACCAAAACAATGTCCTGGGTGTTGTTACCACAGACGAAAATGGAACGAAAATGGAACGAAAATGAAATTGTTCAAGTGTCTGAGAATGTGAAGATGTTGTACTTCTTTCACTCGCTCCAAATGATTAGAATAGGCAAACCAATGTGTTTAGTTTAATTTTCTATCCTTTGATCCTTTGGGACATAGGAGGCCTTAAGCAATTTAATGTTGTACTAAGCTCTATCTTTTTCAAGTGGTTTGTACTTCTTTGAACAGATATCACAAAGGTATAAACTCGGTCTTGAAAAATTTACTTTGTTAATCTCTTCCTCTATGTCTGGTATTCCATTGATGTGAATATTCGCATCTGCCGAGGCAAGAAATGGTTTCATTCGGAATAGTAATTGTTATTTGTTTAGGGAAATAAAAGTTTTCTTTGGCAAAAGTAAACCAAAAAAAGGCTAAATGAGAAGGCAGCAGAAGTAATTCTTATACGTTTTAGAGCAGTCGTCTTCAAAAAATTGAAAAATAAACTATTGATTTAAGTTCTGAGAAAATGTATTGTCTCTTCGGATCAAAGCCTGGTAACAAATTTTGATTCAAAGTGAACAGGCTATTAAAAAATTTCAAAAAATTTTTTAAGTAGTAGATAAATTTGTTGGAAGAAAATGATAGGTTTTGAAAAAATTCTATAAAAGTTTAATGCTGAGTTTGGAATGGTTTTCTAAAGCAAAATTAGGAGGTCAACCTTCGACAAAGTCAGGGAATTTTTTTTTACAGAAATTTGAAAAACACCTTTTTTTAGAGGTATTTTGGAGTGGTTTTTAATTTTTAGGAATTTTTTAAAGCATTATAAGAAAAGAATAGAATAAAAATTTGATTTTTCAAATGATTTTTGAGCGAATACAATTTTTTTTTACCATTTTCAACAGTTTTTTTTTAATATCTTTTTAATTTTGACAGATAGATAAAAGAAATTTATAGGAAAGATATAAATAAGCAGGACTATATTTGTACAAAAATTGAATTAGTTGCAGAGTCACAATTCTGAGATAACGATAAAAAGATATTCCTTACTTTAACACGTAATATCTTTTTAACTATTAGTTTGATAAGATTGATTAAACTTTATTTCGCAAGGAAATAATATAGCCTTTCATTTGATATATCACACATATACTCCAGTCAAAGCGTCGGAAAAAAGGGCCTCACCTTGCGATGAGAGGCACTGTCAGTTTTTATTTCATGGATCGATAGGGGTATATTTAAAAGGCTTAAACCCAATTTCTCACCACCTGATCATTCTTTTTAGCGGAGTTATTCACAAAAATGCATTTTTTGGGATATTTTACTTCTAAGCTAATATCTTTGCTCCAGATTATCGTAGACCAAAAAATAAACATACATTCTCTTCCTTATAATATTTTCTATCGTTGTATGTAATTTCATTGTATTTGAGTGAGTAAATATAAAATGGCAACCATTTAAAGTCAAATTCTTGTTGTTAAAAAACACATTTTTGTCATTATTTCGAAAAAAGCTTATATCATGATTGACATTTTTCCAACCTATTTTGTAGCCCTGTTCATGTCCTGCATTTTACAGAAAAAATCAGCTCTGTATCACCAAAGATAGCCGAGCTATTGATAAATGAACGCATGCAAAACCGGTGCGAAAACACCCAAAAATATAGTTTTTTGGGAATAACTCGACTTCAGAATGTCCTACGGCAAAAAATAAAGCAATGAATTGTTCATTACAACATTTTCTATCAATTTAGTGCACAATCTTTTTGTTGAAACAAATAAAAAATAAGTAATATTAAGTCAAAGTCGTTTTTTTTGTTTAGCAAACTCTCGCCTTATTATTTTGCAAACGGTGCGAGTATTGGCTAAGAAATTTAGCTCTCTATGACCCACACGAGCCGAGTAATTAATTTTTTAAAAAAGGTCCAAATGACCAACGAAAAAACATAAGACAAATTCTTTTATAACAAGAAACAATGAAAACAACCCCTCTCACTGAGAACTAGTATTCGAATCATAAACAAGGGAAATTTTTTTGAATTTTCGTACGGATTAATGCTTTCTTAAAATTATAATAGCTCGGCTCCCGTGGGTCGTAGAAAGCTAAATTTTTTTTTAAATTGTAGATAATTTAAAGGACTACAATAATATTTTATTTTCTTAGCCAATACTCTCACCGTTTGCAAAATAATAAGGCAAGAGTTTGCTAAACAAAAAAACGACTTTGACTTAATATTACTTATTTTTTATTTGTTTCAACAAAAAGATTGTGCACTAAATTGATAGAAAATGTTGTAACGAACAATTCATTGCTTTATTTTTTGCCGTAGGACATTCTGAAGTCGAGTTATTCCCAAAAAACGATATTTTTGGGTGTTTTCGCACCGGTTTTGCATGCGTTCATTTATCAATAGCTCGGCCATCTTTGGTGATACAGAGCTGATTTTTTCTGTAAAATGCAGGACATGAACAGGGCTACAAAATAGGTTGGAAAAATGTCAATCATGATATAAGCTTTTTTCGAAATAATGACAAAAATGTGTTTTTTAACAACAAGAATTTGACTTTAAATGGTTGCCATTTTATATTTACTCACTCAAATACAATGAAATTACATACAACGATAGAAAATATTATAAGGAAGAGAATGTATGTTTATTTTTTGGTCTACGATAACCTGGAGCAAAGATATTAGCTTAGAAGTAAAATATCCCAAAAAATGCATTTTTGTGAATAACTCCGCTAAAAAGAATGATCAGGTGGTGAGAAATTGGGGTTTAGCCTTTTAAATATACCCCTATCGATCCATGAAATAAAAACAGACAGTGCCTCTCATCGCAAGGTCAAATGACGCTTTGACTGGAGTAATAACAGTACATACATTTTAAGTTCAAAAATTACAACAAAAAAATTGAGGAAGTATACCTACCGTAATTTCAGTCTTTAATTTGAACACTTTTGGCTTAAAAAAAAATAATAATGTAGACGTTGAAGAAAACTACATTTTTTTGTTTGCTTTTTTTTATGAAAACTGATTGAATTCAAAAACATCCAACTCATTTTGTAGATGTTGTAGAAACATGATTTAGATCAATATTTTTAGCTTAAATAAAAAGCTTTTCGATGATATAAAATTTAGAGTAAGCTGTTATGTAAAAACATTGACAAACGTCCTGTGAAGAAAAATAAAAACATTTGTTTTTTTTTTTCGCTTTTTCCATGAAAAATTAGTGATTTCATAAAAAACGCTATAAGATGGTATAGGTTTTTTGTCAACTCTTTATACAAGAAATTGATGAAATGATAAAAGTAAAAAATACAGGTTGATTTTTGTTCTCCTTATTTTTTTTTTTAATTGCCTATAAAAAGTTATTCATTTTTTCAATAACACTGTAAAAATTGTAATTTGAAATTAACTCCTTTGTATTCTACGAAATAAAGATAATTCAGTGATTATAATAATTCAAATCAAAAAAGTATGCAATTTTTCATTTTCATATGACGTTATAACCGACTTAACAGATAACGATTTTGTTTTTTTTTTTATATTCTACCATTTTTCCACCAAAAATCGTCAAATACCTCAGAAATTTTTAAAAATACATTTATTTGTAAGTAAACGTACAAATGCGATTACACTGTGCACTTTTTTTTTTTTTTTGCTTCATTGTGTAAAATAATATATCACTCTATTTCCTTTTAATCGATTTATAATACCTAACTCCTACACAAGTAGTGTATTATAGTTCATGTCAATATACAGACACCCACTGTCCTGTCCACCCACAGAGAGCCACAACACACATATCCCTTAAAGGATTCTTTTATTTATTTTCAACTATATTATAACCCCTTGTATACTATGACTTTAGCTTAGCTGTAAGTGACCAATTGATTGATCTGTTGTTAAGATACACAATCTATTTGGATTAAATTTAATTGATTAAAGTCAATATAAACTTGTAAGCTCTGTAACAAGAAATCAATATAACGTGAAGCCATTTGGTGTGTGTTTAGTGAACTAGACTTATAGCTATGGGAAATAAAACACATACAAATACCTACAACAGTTGGAAATATTTTTGTTCTCATGATTGAAAATTGAAATTGAAAGCAATTGATTAAGAGTGAATATAAAAATTCACATTCCACTTGTGTTGTATATAGATAAATTAAGAGAATAGCTATACTAACAATTGGAATTGGTGATTGATTGAATTTGATTAAATTAGTTTGTGAATTTATTAGGTAAGAAAAAAAAAAATAAGAAATCAATTTTATTAACTATTTACTTGACCTAAAGATTGTGTTGGCTTATTTATTTTTTATGAGGAATAGTTTGCTTGTTTTAGGAAGGTGGCATATAACCAAAGGCTATTCTTAGATGTAATAAATTAAAATGCATTACCTAAATAATGTTCACTTAAACAAAAAAAAATTCCAACAATACTTTTTTGTGAAATTACGATGAAGATGAGATTATTACATACATTCGTTCATAAGTACATAAATACCACTAAAATCATTTGCATGACAATTTCTTGATGAAAATTAATGAAATTTGACACACTTATGAATATTATTATGAAAAATACAAAAAAAACCGCCGACTTTTTTAATTGCTATAGGATAGGAGAATGCCAAAAAAGTAGGTTTCGAAATTTTGTCTGTGTGTCTTTCCGACTGTTTCCGACTGCTTCAGCCTAAACTAATAAAGCAATTTTCTTAAATCTTGATAGAAATAATAATTTTGGGTGATTCCCTAGAGGGGGAACTAAAATTTTTTTCTTCGAAGCAAAACGACAAATAGATACCTGCCATAACGAAAATAGAAATTTTTTTATTTTTTTTTTTTAAACGACTCTAAGGATTTTGATGAAAACTTTAGTGTGTTATGTTAAAATAAGATCCAACTTTTGAAAAAAAAAAATATTTTTTGAACCGTTATTATCTAACGGTACCTGCCATAGAACCATTTTTTGGTTTTTGTTCCATTTCTTCGTTTTACGATCAAATTCATTAAAAACGGTGTTTCATTAATTAAAGCAGATTTTATGTATTTTAATCAAGAGCTAATAATGTTCCCTAATTTTTACTTGCGATATAGGTACCTACCTACTATATATCAAGTTATGCATTCGTACAAAAAAAAGTTGAGATAACATTTTTCCATGACATAACGATGGTAGACAATGCCAAAAAAGTGGGTCCCGGAAGTCCGTCTATCTGTCTGTCTGTCTGTCTGTATAAGAAGCTACAGCCTAAAAGGATGGACTGATTAATGTCAAACTTGGTATGTAGCGTTATTTGGCGACTCTCCAGAGGGGTTTTTGGAATTAATTTTTTTGGACCAAAAATAACGGTACTTGTCATATACCGATTTTAGTAAAATTGAAATATCTCGAAAACGGCTCTAACGATTTTGTTTAAAAAATTCAAATGTTAGTTTTAAGCTAAGGTCTATCTTTCATTTTTTTTTGAAAATCATTATTAACGGTTCCTGCCATAGAACCGTTTTTTTTTTTTTCAAATCCGATTATCTCCGAAACTACTTATTCGATTTCAACGAAACTTTTTGTGAAGAAGCATTTATAAAATTTAAATATAAGCCCAAAATAAAATTTAGAAAAAAATAATTTTTGATTTTTAAAAAAAATTTGAAATTTTTTTTTCTAAAAATGCATCTTAATATATCAATCGAAATTGCATACTTGTTTCGGAGGGCAATTTAATTTTAGATTTAATTTTATTAGTGTGTTATGTTAAAATCAGAGATCAGAAATAAATCTCAACCTTTTGAAAGGTTCCTTAATAACTCTTATTTATCGCCACTTTCAATAAAGGTCATAAAATAACCTTTATTTTTAAAAAAGAAAAATTTCGGTCAAGGTCTGAGAGAAACCTTTATTTTTTATTTTTTTATGAGATTTATCGCTGAGAGAAAAAAAATTAATCTCATCTGCAAATGTATCAATTATTCGTAGAGACATGGGAGTGGTGCCATATGAAAGCTTATATTCTCAGCTACCCGATAGTGGTATAATCATGTTTTTGGATTTTTTTTTACAAAATTCCGAGAAAATCGAGTTTAAAAGTTGGGGTAAAATTTTTTTTCGAAAAATCCCCGAATCTTTGAACGCTCCTGGAAGCTAAACCGCTTGCGAGCAATTTTTGGCAGTGATGCCAAATGATAGATTGTGTCATGGGCCTACGCTTTTCAGATTTTTAAAAAATCATCTTCCATGTTAAACCGTCACATCATGCCTATTTTTTCAGAATCTGGCTTCATTTTTTTTTACCTTTAAGTTCTCCCGGTTTGAGAACGCGTGCACCTACAGGGATGGGAGTTGTACCCAAATGTAGGTTAGAGTCCCTGCTACCTTTTGGCATCAAACATTTTTTTCATTTTTTTTTTCAAAATTCCGAGATATAGCCGTTTGAAGTTGGACGGGCGAAAACGCTTCTGGAAGCTGAACGCTTTGACCTAGATATTAGAACATCGGTCTCCTAAAATATTCGAAATTGCATTGGTTACGCTTGTCGTCCCAGCGACTCAAATCACAGTGGAAAACACATTTTCGTCTTTAGATTTTACTTTAAACGAAAAGAGATATAATCTTGGGTTCAAGGAACTTTGAGAGTCTTTTTAGTTCATACATTATTTAATACATAAACTTAGAAAAAACATCCTTTTCATATTTATTTTTGCATTATAAAGACATTCTTGTAATATTCGACATTTTCCTTTGAATTGACCATTTTTGATTTATTTTCAGCGAAAACGGTTAAAGGTTATTTGAGAGATATTTAAAAAAATAAAAAATAAATCTCAACCGATAACCTTTATTTTTGATTTTTAAAAATAAATTTCAAACCTTAACCGAAACTATTTAAAGTAATGTGGTAACTCTCAGAGAGAAACCTATTGCAAATAAAGGTTGACTGTTATTTCTGGTTAAAATTAAGACCCTCCTTTTGAAATAAAAAAAAATATTTTTCGAACCGTTTGTAAAAAGATTTTTGTCATAAGCTAGGGTATAGCTGTGGCATCAAGGATTTAACTTAAAGCAACAAACTTTAATTTTTGAGGTTAATATTTTTTTTATTGGATTATTAACTTTTGTTTTTTTTTTCGAAAAGTTTTTAAAAAGTTGTATTTTTTTTAAACGGTTCTAAGATTTTTTAATTTTTTTTTTCTAAGAAACCTTTTTTGTGCATTAAATTAAATGGCATATTACGTTATTTATTCAAAATTATTTAAAACGGTATTTTAAATCATTTAAAACGGTACTGTAGTAATTATAAAAATTTAAAAATACAAAAATCATGTCAAAGAAAAGTTAAATTTAATTGTACTGATATTTTCATTGTTACAGATAAAATAAAACCGAAACCTATGAGAAAAACACGTCACACTGATAAAATTCGAGATAAGGGCTTGAGATAAAACAGGAAAAAAAAGAACCTATAAATTATTTCAAAAATATCATTGGTGAAAGGCTGTTTTTTTTTTCTAAAGGTTCAGCTGACATACATATTAAGTTTTGTTTGTAAAAAAAAAAAGTAACAATAAAAGGAATCTATAAATAATAATGGTTTTTAATGAAAGAGCGTTTTTTTTTTTGGAAATAAAGGAAAATTCTCGATAAGTTCCAAAAATCAATAGTATTTTAGGCTCTTGAGAACTTTATTGAAAAATTTTTCTTTGTTATGGAAATTCCGAACTAAGTAGGTCTATAGTTTTTTTTTTTTTATGTGAAAGGGTGTTTTTTTTTTTAAAGATTAAGACAAAAAATATGAGCTTATTGCAAAAACGAAGCAAGAATGCTGGTACACTATTCAAACCTGCAATACTGTTACATTTGTTTTACGTCTAAAGTATTATAGTCTATTGAATAGACCCTTTTGGATGGAACAAATTCGTTCAAGAGTTTTTATTGCTGATTATGATTCCTTGCCATACAAGAATACTCCAGCCAAAAGTGCTACTAAATCCGTTGGTGCATTTCTGAGAAAACGGCAACACTGGTCGGTTTTCAGTTTTTTTGATTTAACTCGAAAACCAAACCTGACTTTGAAATGGTTCAAAGACACTTTTCATAGCAAATTAAATTTTCTGTCAAGTTAAGATGGTTAATAAATTTTAAAAATTATTTTTGACTAAAATTCTAACCTAAAATCAAAGAAAAAAAAGTTAAAAAATTGACAATTTTATTTTTTCTTACTAAATCAAGGGGCATTTTGTGTATGTAGCCGGGACGTCCAAACTTTGTACTAATGAAATAAAGTAGAGGTAAAATCCTTTGATAATATGCAATTTTAATTTTTTTTTGTCAAGAAACAACTTAAATGTACCTATTCAAAAATTAGCACTTTTTCTAAATTTCTGACTTTTTTAGTTAAAAGCAAGTTTTTAAAACTCGATAAAATCGTATTAATTGGTAACTTTTTGACTTTTAAAGTAAACATACTTCGAAGGATTGATTTAATATAAACTAAATATGGCAAACAAAAAAATTTATTTGCATCCTTATGGCCTTTTGTGCAATTTTGTGTATGTGCATTTTTATAAATACGGGTTGAATGGATGGACGGAGAGCCATTAGCTTTGGTCTATTGCATAGAAGAACATTTAAGACCAACTCTTTTACTGTTTTCAATGGCCTGAAAAACAATTCTTGAAAAATCTGCGACCAACGAAAAGTTTCTCTTGAAAAACGAAAACAATACTCTAATGAGTTTGAAACAAAATAGCTCAGGCAAATTAGTAAATCCAATTGCACTTTTCGCGGGATAAATTTTTTTCATGGAACGTGTTTAGGTGAATGTCCTTATAGTAAAAGTGAATTTTTTGGGATGATAAGATATCGGGAACAGCCGCCATCTTGGAAAAGAGGTCGGTGCCGTTTTTATTTTATAACTCCATTTTTACTCATTTAAACCAAAAATGTCCAAGGATAGACTTATTATAAATTAAATTATCTAAAAAATGATATACAAATGAATTCCGTGAACTAGTTAAATTCAATTTTATAGTCGGTCAAAGTCCATGTTCTTCTCGCAAGGTTAAGACAATATGACATTTTTTCAAATATCCGAAGAACTTTTTATTTGTTTGGGATTTTCTTAAAGAATGAATTATAGCACTTTTAAATATCTATAAAATGAGCCCTTTCTCGTAACTGTAACCAACATAATGTATGAGCCACCTAACGTCGAAGCTCACATTCTACTAGTCAAAAGTGAGAAAATAACAAGTTTTCTTCTATTAGATCGAGCAAATTTTTGAAATGGAGGCATAACCAAAATATAAGTAAACAGTTTTTTAACTATATTCGTCTAAATATTGAATTCAAAGTTTGAAATCTTTAATGTTAACCTTTATATGGTTTTCGAGGTTTTAAATGAAGTGAATTTTCCAATTAATGTGAATAAGCTAAAGTGACATTATTTATAATTCTAAATATAAGAACTGATGCCCTGTCATTTTTCCTAAACATGAACACCTCAATCTCAGCATTACGATAAGTATAACTCAAGATATGAGGCGTGTAAGCCGTTATGTTTTCGAGACTATTGTGTTTAATTTTTGATTGTTTATTTGAACTATTGAAATGTTCAGTTAAAAAATCGTATATCATGACTTCGACGTTTGGTTGCTTCTGCAATGTGATGGTTACAAAAACAATAAAGGGTTCATTTCATCGATAATTAAAAGTGCTATAATTCATTCTTTAAGAAAATCCCAAACAAATAAAAAGTTCTTCAGATATTTGGAAAAATGTCATATTGTCTTAACCTTGCGAGAAGAACCTGGACTTTGACCGACTATAAAATTGAATTTAACCAGTTCACGGAATTCACTTGTATATCATTTTTTAGATAATTTAATTTATAATAAGTCTATCCTTGGACATTTTTGGTTTAAATGAGTAAAAATGGAGTTATAAAATAAAAACGGCACCGACCTCTTTTCCAAGATGGCGGCTGTTCCCGATATCTTATCATCCCAAAAAATTCACTTTTACTATAAGGACATTCACCTAAATACGTTCCATGAAAAAAATTTATCCCGCGAAAAGTGCAATTGGATTTACTAATTTGCCTGAGCTATTTTGTTTCAAACTCATTAGAGTATTGTTTTCGTTTTTCAAGAGAAACTTTTCGTTGGTCGCAGATTTTTCAAGAATTGTTTTTCAGGCCATTGAAAACAGTAAAAGAGTTGGTCTTAAATGTTCTTCTATGCAATAGACCAAAGCTAATGGCTCTCCGTCCATCCATTCAACCCGTATTTATAAAAATGCACATACACAAAATTGCACAAAAGGCCATAAGGATGCAAATAAATTTTTTTGTTTGCCATATTTAGTTTATATTAAATCAATCCTTCGAAGTATGTTTACTTTAAAAGTCAAAAAGTTACCAATTAATACGATTTTATCGAGTTTTAAAAACTTGCTTTTAACTAAAAAAGTCAGAAATTTAGAAAAAGTGCTAATTTTTGAATAGGTACATTTAAGTTGTTTCTTGACAAAAAAAAATTAAAATTGCATATTATCAAAGGATTTTACCTCTACTTTATTTCATTAGTACAAAGTTTGGACGTCCCGGCTACATACACAAAATGCCCCTTGATTTAGTAAGAAAAAATAAAATTGTCAATTTTTTAACTTTTTTTTCTTTGATTTTAGGTTAGAATTTTAGTCAAAAATAATTTTTAAAATTTATTAACCATCTTAACTTGACAGAAAATTTAATTTGCTATGAAAAGTGTCTTTGAACCATTTCAAAGTCAGGCTTGGTTTTCGAGTTAAATCAAAAAAACTGAAAACCGACCAGTGTTGCCGTTTTCTCAGAAATGCACCAACGGATTTAGTAGCACTTTTGGCTGGAGTATTCTTGTATGCCAAGGAATCATAATCGCCAATAAAAAGTCTTGAACGAATTTGTTCTATTTTTGCTCTGGAGCTCGGGTCTATTAAATAGACTATTATCAAGAATCAAAAAGTTTTTTTTTTTTAATGAAAACAAATTGTTAGATAGAGATATTAAAGCACTGATGATTCTGTATCATATTCAGAAACTGCTAGTTATATCTTCATGTGTAATACCTATATGGCAAAATTGTATACATATTTTTACTTTAGATGATTAAAATGTCTAACAATGGGTATAAAAATCATTTAGTGTGCAGAATTTTTAATTTTTTTTTTGCATTACTTTTCAAGCTAGGGTTAAACCTTGAACCATAAGGGATCAACTTATTTGTTTTTGTTTTGTTTTTATTTAAATAAAAACATTTTGAATGAATTAATATTTCATCTACTCATCTTTCTATATGGATAGACTTGTACTAACATATTTTGTCAATATTTAAAATATGTTAATATTATTCTTCCCAAAAATATTTTCATCATCTTTGCATAACTCATGTAAACCCGTACAAACACACACAGGTGCTTGTTTCAATCTATGTAACTTCTTTAACCTTTCTTTAACAACCAGATGTCTTTAACCATCTTGTCAAAATCTACTTATCCTTTCGCACAAACGACACCGACACAGTCCATTTTGTTAAGCCTTAAACCTTTTCCCTGCGTGCCTTATTGCGTCTTTGTTAAAATGTCTTAGAAGACAGAATTTCCTTCTGTCTCAAAAACTTTATGAATATAATCCCTTGATCCAGCTTTTTCGTTTAAATCCAAGCCACATAAAGAAATCCTTCCACACTTTTTTCTTTATCTTGACCTTGTCTATGAATAAAGTTGTGATTGTGTGGGTGTTCGAAAAAATCAATTTCGAGTTAAATATTTTCAAAAAAGAAGTAAACAATGGAAAAGGACTATTTTTCCATTTTCTAAGAAATCGTCAAACAAACTGATGCAACCCTATAAAGTATTCAAAATAATAATAGACAAAAGGATATTTTTTTTTTGTTTGCATAGTAATAAAGACATTTTCCACAAATTGAACCGAACCACACACAAAATCCATTACAAAAAAATTACACAATTCGTTTTCTGGTTAAATCCCAAAAACACAAGACTTTTATACAAATTCATAAAACCAAAACCAAAAAATTTCATACGAAACGTGTAATAGTAACAAGGATGAGAAAATTATACAGACTAAGTAAAAGAGGATACGAACATGAGCTTAAATCAAGCAAAGCTGAATGGGTTCGTTTAAGGAAAATTGCTGAAGGCTTTTTTTTCGGACCATTAATGAAATGATTATTATCTAGATGTGACATGATGGTGTGGCATAGCAATGGCGTAGCCATATACACACGACAAAATATTAATAAAATGCTAATGTGCGAAAGTGAAATAATATAATAGATTAGCGCAGGCGGAAAAAGTGAAGAAACAAAATTTTGGAGACGTTATCGTTACTATTTACGGTGATGTGATTTTGTGTAAAAATATTTTACATAATACTATTACAAAAGAGTACGATAGAGAGTGAAAAGTACTTTAGGCAAGTGAAGATTTTTATTTTATTTTATCAACAAATAGGCTAGACAAAGAAGATATAACCATTATCGTTATCAATATAATCGCAACAATGATGTCTAAATCCTGAATATATTTATATTTAGTTGAAGGAAAAAAATAATAAAATTCCCCTAAGTATGCAACAAAATATAAAAGTATTAAAAACTAATTAATTAACTCCCCTTTCGTCTTAAAAAAGCGATTTACCTACCAAAAAATCACTCATTTTTTATATATAAAAACATCGGTTTAGCCAAACTTTCTGTTGGTCAATAAATCAATTATATTGAAAAAGTCCTTTGGAATTGGATCCTCGTGGTCAACAAAAGTCTCACAAATTTTAATCAAAATTGAAGTCTATACTGATAAAATATTAGTTTCGATGTCAAATAATTTTCTTACTACCATTGAAAATATTATGGAATACGAAACTTAAAGAAATATCTGTTTTGAACAACTCAAAACGATTTTAGACTTTCCGGTCTTTTTTTTCGAAAAAAAAAAATAATGAATAATGAAAAACACTAAATTAATGTAAAAAATCATGGCAAATGAGCCAAGGTAAAAATTCATTAAATTTAAGAATCTTTTTATGAACAAATTCATAAGAGAATGAATCTTTCTTAAAAATTAAGAATAAGTTCTCACTGCTGTGAGTTTCAGTGTCTTACAAAAAAAGTGTCAATTTGAAAATGCAACACTATTTCAAATTCTTTGCTTCGGTCAAATGGAGAATTGAGCATGAGAAGCCCGTTTTCCAAAAAAAAAAAAAATTTTTAAAGCACCTGCATTTTGTATGCTTATGTTTTTACTTGGACTAATTTCAAAAGAAAGGAATATTTAGCACAGATTTTTTTTTGTAATTTTTATAATTCGAAAATTGGGGTAAGAAATTTTTCCTTATATCATAAGAACTTGTTTTGACTCCAAAATAAACATTTTTAGTTAGGTACATTGTAATAACAGTTTGCAGCGATTTGCTTTGAATAATTGTACACAATGTTAATTTTCTTGGATAAACGATTTTCGAATTTGGGGGGCGGTGGGTTTTTTTTTTGTAATTTTTCGGGGCTTTAAATGTTCTTGAAACAGATGATATTTTAAAACGTTTTAGGAAATCGGTGGATCAACATGTTCTTATTTTTTATTTATTTTAAAATTTTCAAAAGTGGGACAGACATGTGATAAGAGTTTACTAATTTTTTTTTTAATTTTAAATCACTAACTCATATTTTTTTCTTAGCAATGTTTTGGTTTGGCTTAAAATTTTTAAATATTCCACTTGGACCAAGTTGCCGTTTTTGTTTTTATATTCGAAAAATAGGAGGGCCCATAGAAATTTCTGAAAATGTAAAAACATATAACCAATATGAGACGGCAACACCGTTTTTTGTTAGAGGTTTTTTTCTTAAAGTATTATCTTTTGATCAGTTAAGTATTTTTTTAATTTTAATCATAATGAGAGTTCCTACAAACCATTTACTTAATTTTCAACTAAATGTTGTTTTTTATTGGTTTTTTAGATAATCAAACACTAAAAAGGGTGGTCTTGCCCGCACTTCCCCTATTTGAAAGTCCATTTTTGAGGTGATGCTCCTATTGCAAAACACATAAATTTAAGTATTTTTTTTTAAAGAATGCGAAAAAAGTTTTTAAATACAAATTTAATGTTCTCATTTTTTTGGAAAAACGATTAGATTAAATTATAAATGTTAAAAAAAAAAGAAAAATATAAAAACTAAAACAAAAAATAAAAAGAGTCTAGAATTTTTTGTTTCTGGTCCCTAACATTCAAAATATTGGAAGGGTCCAAAAATTTTAAGCAATTATAGGAATAAATACAGTCGACTCCCTCTAAGTGGATTTTTCACGGGACTCGAAAACCGGTTCGAGTTAGAGGGAAATTCGAGTTAGAGGGATTTATTTAATATTTTTTCTTCAAAATCGTTCATTAAAAATGGTGAAAAAGTTCGACTTAGAGGGAAATTCGACTTAGAGGGAGTCGACTGTATTAAAAATTGATTTTTTTTTTTAAAGGGGCTCAAAAACGGTTTATTGGCTTTAATACAAAAAATTAAAGATATTTTTTGAAAAAAAAACAAAAACAAAAATTTGAACATTCCGGAACAAATCGGAACAACTTTCAAAAGACACCAATTTCAAAAACAAGGGCTACCATTAACTTCTCTCTCATGTCTAATAGTTATTTTGAATTAATTGTTGCATTTAACTCTTTCTATTGCAACCAATTTGAGCTCTGAAACTGTTTTAATAACAAAACTATTGTTTTTATATGCAATTTGTTATTCGTATCTCTTTAGTCACCTACAAGAGAAAACTTATAGATTTAATGATAACCTTTTAGCTTTTTGATAGTAAAATGATTCAAAAAAGTGTTTGCTTTATAAATTAATAAAAATATACTTTACTTTGCATCAGACTGTGTTAGAGTTCGAACCATTATAAAAACATTACAACACAAGAATGAAAATTTATATAATTTTAGCATTAGTTGCATTTGTAAGTTAAATGCACTTTTTTCAAGCATTATTTTTTATTTTTTTTTATTTTTATTTCAAATAGACATCAGCAACAGAATGGAAACGAAAAACAATGGAAGAATGGAGACAAATTCACATTACATGCGATGAACGTTTCAATGTATCTCAACACATTATTGAGAAGTCCAAAGATGAGAAATATCCACCCAAAGAGATGTTCGAAATAGTTCTTTGTATCTTGCGTGATGTAGAAGTTTGGAATGATACTGATGGATTTTCAGTCGATAGACTGATGATTGCCACTAATAAAGTTACAACAAAATACAATATCAATAAACAAATCTTTCGTGATTACATTGAGAGCTGTGCTGATAAAAATATTGAAGGAAGTAATCCATTAGATTGGGCATATCGTTGTTTTAAGTGTTTCAAGGATAATGAGAAATTATTTAAAGTTTTAAAAAAAGCTAAATTTTATGAAGATCAAGATGAAAATGTGTAGATTTGTAGATGTGAAAAAGAGAATAGAGTAAATAAATAAATTTTGAAGCACAATAATGTCCTTTTACTTGAATCCTTTTTCAATTTCAATATCATCAATAATTTAAATGAAGAGGAAACACAAATTAATGATATTTATAGACAAAGACAACAAAAACTTCTTTTCCTTCATCACAAATTCAAATTTTGATTAAAGAAAATCACAATCAACTAGAAATCTTATCTCAAACCCTTAATACAAAGTTTTTTTTTTCTTGGTGATAAACTCTTTGATATCTAATATTTTGTCCTTTCACAGTATTCCCCATTTAACGAGATAATCCGCATCCCCCTCTTTAGTTTCTATAGACCACAAATCTTATTCAAAATACTCATTAACGTCAATTTAGTCAACCATCAATGTCGTCTTTTTATGTCGCCGCCATAACAAAAGTTGGTTTGAGTGTGTTTTTGTCCTTTTTAGTGAAAATATCTTCATTTTCGTCCACACAAAAAAGGACAATCGATAAATATATTGTGTACAATAGGCGAATCTCTATCTATTTTTGTAGTCTTTACAGGATGAATTTAGCTTTTCTGCAAAATCAGAAATATTTTTATGTTTGGTATCAGCAAAGAAAAAAACAACAACAACAATACTTTTTGAGCAAAGATTTCATCACAAAGATTGAAAAAGATAAGAAAATTAATTATAATTGTTATTATCTGTCGCATGGTTGTTGGTTCTAAGGAGAAAATTGTTCAATTATATTATTATTTCACAAGAAAATAGCTATGCGGTGCCTTTAATTAACTGGTTCGTTGGTTGGTTGGTATGGTAAGTCTATGGTTTGTTTTTTTTTCCGCTTTGACTAAACTAATTCGGAAAGGACAATGAGTTCCTTTTTTAATAAGTTATCCCTTTTAAACCAGAACAAGAAAATCAAATTAAGGAATAATTATAGAGTCAATGCAACCATGAGCGACATGGGCGACAACAGAGACATGGGCGACAATTTATCAAATAATTTAGCTTCTATAAAGCTTTGCAGATGCTATCGTTCGTTGGTTCTATAAAACTTTATAGAAGCAAAATTAAAAGCAAGGAATGAAGAAAAGAGCATCATAGGCGGCAACCCCACTTCCAACTTTGCTTCTATAAAGCTTCTTTAAACCTTTAAAGAATCAAATTGACGACATGAGCTACAAAGGCGAGAAATCGACTCATAATTTTGCTTCTATAAAGCTTTACAGATGCAAGCGTTGCTTCTGTAAGCCTTTATAGAAGCAAAATAGTTTTTTAGGTATTGTTTTGTTGCTCTTGTTGCTTCTATTACATAATAAAAGGGCGCCTTTTTCTTATTTTTGTTTTTCTCTCGTATAACCTCTTAACAGAAAAATATTGTCTGTATCAACTTTAACCTTAAAATGCTTTAAAAGCATGAAACACAACACATTTACACCCTTTCAAACAAAAGAAACCAAAAAAAAATATTGAATATTAGATTATTGTTCTCCAACATCAATTCAGCTCTAAAGAGAGGCAGCTATTTGGTACTTTCCTTTTTTGATTCCTCCAATAACCCTCCTATAAGCAAGTGATGTAGAAAAACCTATGAAACGGAAATTCAGCCTCTGCTCTGCCTCTATTGACGAAGTTAAAAAGGAGTAATCGATGCTTTTGATGTTCTCTAACGAAGTCATAAAATTCAAAATCACACGAGTATCTACAAATACATTCACAACCAAAAAAAGACCAAATCCACAGGATATGTTGCATGGTGCTAACTATACTTTTGAGAGACAGGAAAACTCAAGTTGGTTTTGTTCTTGTTAGAGAAAGCTACACATTCCCAACTTTGTTTTACGTTCGTCCTCAACTTACATTCCTTATTTATGACGTTTTAGTTTCTGATTTATCATGGTTTCCATGATGTGAAATATTGAAAAGCTCCTTTCTAATCCTTGATTATGTGGAAGAGAAGGATATTCTGAATAAAGAATGAATCTTGAATTCAAAGGAAAAATATAACAAGAAATGTGGGTAGAAAGGTGACACATTGAATTATGTGAAGAGGTTTTTTTTTGTGTTGGTATGTATTCATTTTTAGTCTCTCTCAAAATTGATTGGCAATAAAAATTGATTCCATGTTTCTGGTTCTTTGAAGTGCACTCAGGAATTTATGGCAATAACTGAAAAATTCAGTTTATTTTTTTTTTTTTGTGTTTTCTTTGAGAGAAGTTATTTTAACAGGATTTTTTTGTTATCACTTATGCTTCTTTAAGAACTTATGAATTATTGATGTCCATTAATATTTCATGTGAGTTTGAAAGGTATAAGATTTTATTTATAGAATTAAGGTGAGTTTGTCGAGTTTTATGCGATAAAATACATCTTCATTCTTTTTTTAACGTTGATGTGATATAGTCAAAAAAATGTGTTGTTTTACGACAAAAATATTTCAGTAGGAGGAGAAAAGTAATCGAAAGATCCAAATGGTAGGTCATGGAATTATAAAAGTTGTTTTCTCAGAAACCTATAACATTTTGGATGTATTGTAATTTTAATTTTCTCGTTAGCTGCTGTAACGATTTTGATAGAAAAAATCCGTTGTTTTTTAACTTACTATAACGTTAACTTCAAAGTAACTTTTATTATTTTAAATTTTTACTATCTTCCATATAATCTGTTCAATTTTAACGCTTTGTTTTTTATGTAAAGTTTTTATAAACATCAAAAAGAAAATTTTCAAAAATTGATATTTGTTTTAAAAATCATTTTTTTTTTTAACGGGAGATTAATTTTTTTTAATTTTTGGTAGAGGGTGTTGAATAGGTAATGGCGTACGAACTTTAATTTATTTTAATTTTTTTCCAAAAAACTTTGATTCGACGCACATAGAGTATTCTGGTCGAAAAGCTGGACAAAAGTCGATTTTCTAAAAATCAAAATTTTTAATTAAATTTTTCACAAAGCGTATGGTAAATATAGAGGGGCTCATATGATGCACCTCTTTTTTTTGTGGTAAATTGTGTGGAATGACAAAACAAGTTCAAAGTCAGTTGTTTTTTTTTTTTTAATTTTTTTTTTAATTTTTGGTGATTTGGTGAGCATTTTTAGGAGGTTGATTGTGAGCGAGTGTGCTTTTAAACATAAAATTTTCAAACTAAAAATACCATTGCAGGTATTGAATAATAATTACAGAGTTATTATGGAAATATTAAATGTTTTTTGTTCAATTAAGGGCCAGTTTGTTGAGAGTGGGTTAAATCGTCGATTTGATCATTATGGATTCCCCTTAATTGAGGATTAAGAATCCTTTATAATCATAGAGCGTTTGTTCACTTTTTTTTCACTTTGATCAACAAATCATAGTTTTTCCAAAAATCATTCCATTTTCCAATCTATCTGTCAGTTTGGTTGTCGAAACTTAATCAAGAATTAAGTTTTTTTTTTCATTTTTTGAAGTTTGTTATTATTTTGTGGAATTTGAAAGCGCTAGCAGTAAGGAAGGTAAGTAAATAAATACTTTTTTATCTAATTAAATATGAACCTACCTATATATTTTCAGAAATGATTAAAAAAATCGAAGACCCTGACGACAAACGAAATAAAAAAAAAACAGCAAATTTTAAAGCAGCAACAATTGCATTATAGCCAACAGAAATACGAACAAAAGCTTTTGGACGCCGCGGAGGAGCACTGCATTAAAATGCAAAACATGGAGGTCAAGCTTTAAACCGAACAGAAAAAAGCTATCCCTATTTCGGTTGGCGTTTGTCATAAAACGACAAGAAAACGGCTTGCTCTAGAAGCGGCAATTTTTGTAAAATTAAATATTTAACTTGACAGTTTCCTCCGCTGTCTGCCATTCTTCCTTATGAAACGATAATTGCTATACTTTAGCCTCAATTTTGGATTCCAGAGCTAGTCGTTTTTGTGTCGTTTTATGACAAAGGCCAACCGTAATAGGGGTAAGTATTCGCTTTGAAACTCTCTTATTTTGTTTTATGCTATTTTTTGTTACTTAATAAAAAGGAAATAAATGTACTTATGTATGTTGAAAATGTACTAATTTGAATTAATTTAAAATAAATACATATACATATGTATATCAAAATTTTTTATTCTATAATTTTCATTTGTTTTGGCCAACAGTGTATGTCTTATTGATTTTAAGAATTCAATGACGTATTGACTTGAAGAAGTGTCGGAAAATAACCGGCTAACTTTGTAAGAATATCAAGTATGAACAAACTGAATTCCAGTTAATCCTTGATTTAATAGACCTAATCGAGCAAAATTGGATGATTAACAGAATCTCAAATTAACTGCTCAAATCATTGATTCTTTGATAAAAATTTTTGTGAACAAACGAAATTTACGATTATCAACTGGAATAATCCTTGATTAAAGATAATCGAGTGTCAACAAACCGGCCCTAAATGACAATGGGAAAAGAGTCTGCCACATATAGATATTTTTATTGATTTTTTTTTAAGTCTAAGTGCTTTGTTATACACTTAGGAGCAAAAAAATGGAATCAAACTTTTGCGTTTTTTTAAAACGTTAATTGGCCAGGATGTAATTGACATACATGAATGTTAATTGCACCATTAAAAAGCTTGAAACAAAGGCTTTAAATCAATACTAGGAACTTTAAAACCCGTTTACTTTATAAGGATCCAATCAACATAAATGAAGCATGTAAGCAAAAAAAGACTGAAACTGAAACAGAGAGTATCTGGAAAATTTAACATTTTAAAAAAATTAAGTGCAATTTATTGACAGATAACGTCAATAGTAACGGTAGGAAAAAAAAACTGAAATTGAAGCAGAGAATATCAAGAAAATTTAACATTTAGAAAAAAATGAAGTGCAATTTATTGACAGATAGCTATGATACTATCGTATGCATTTTGAAGTTTTTACCAACAATTAAAAGTAAAAAATTCAAGCTTTTAAATGAGACCATAAAACTTGAAGAAACATTATTTTATCCATTGCAATTTTCGTTTTAAATAAAAATTATCTTTTTTGATTCCGTTTTTTTGCTCTTAAGTGTAGTATACTCTACTATTCTGACTCGATACATAGATTTATGATAACTTTGACTATTCTTTTAATTTAATATCAAAAATTTGGGTGCGAATTTTTGCGATTAACGAAATAATTTGCGAATGAAATTTTCACTTTGAGTAAAAAACAGTCATACGCCCTACGTTTTTTTTTACTGGTTGTTAGAATTTTCAAGAAATGTTTGTTATTAAACTTGAGGCATTTGGATTCACTAAGCCTAAAAATCACAATGTTTCCTTTCTAGAAGCTCTAATAATTTAGATATATTAATTTTTCAAATTTTGGGTGTATGAAATTTCATACTATTTTTTTTAATTTTTCTTATCACGAGCGTTTTTAAAGTTTTTCAACTTATTTACATAAAACCGCCTTTTATTGCATAAATAATAAGTTCTAGCTAAAATAAATTGTTTTACTTCAAAAAATAATTTTGTCCAGGTTTTTAATGGAAATACTCCTATGTGCGACGAAGGCATTCAAAAATTTTGGATAGCTGTAATTTTAACTCAAAGAATTTTAAAGTAACAAAATAAATAATAAAATAATAAACAGATTTATAAAATACAAAACTGTGAATCTACACAATTCTGGAATACAGAGTTTCAAAATCCAAATTTGGACTTTAACAAAATATTGACCCCAAACATGAAAATAGAATTCGCATTTTTGGTGGGGGGCACAATTTTTTCCATGGAATGTGTTCCGATGTACATTATGTCCTTATCACAAAAATCAATTGGTTGGGATGAAAGGATGTCGGGAGCAGCCACCGTCTTTTAAAAGAGGTGCTTCATATCATTAAATTAAAAAAAAAAAAAATAAATAAAAAAGAAATAAGAAAAAGTTAAAAATTTTGAGTTTAAAAACTATTTTTTTTCCAAAACTGTACGACAGTTTAGCATCTGATTTTCAGTAATTGATTTAAAAAAATCGATTACGAAATTGATTTTAATTGCCAAAAGCAGTGCTTGATATCGTAAAATAAAAATAAAATTAAAATAAGAAAAAAAGATTTAAAAAAAAGTACTGTACCATATTTTAGCATCTAATTTTCAACACTTGATTGAAAATTAGATAGATAGTTTATGTATACATTACCAAAAACTTTTCACGAAAACAACATTATTTGAAAAGATAATTATAAATAATAGGTTTCTGGCTTTAAAAAAAGATATGGTATAAGATTGTAGGTGTTGCCGTTATTATTAAATATTTTATTTAAATAAAAGTTTTATTTTGGCATTCTCTGAAGTAAAAAATTGAGAAAAAATAGAAAGCATCCAGTCTGCTTTCTGCCATTTTGAATTTTTAAACTACATACCATCAGAAACACACTTGCAAAATGGCAGCCATTTCCGAGTCAGTAAAATTGAAAAAAAAAAAAAATTACCACTTTGGGCCCTTCTACCACCGCTTTTCAATCCACTTAGCTTTCTGCCATTTTGGGATTGTCACTTTTACACCTTCTTCAACAACCTCTGCCACTTTGCAACCATTTCCGAAAGAGTTTTTTATTTTTTTTTTTTAATGCAAGTTTGACCCCCCAACAATTCAGCTCCAAAACGGCCTAACCCCCAAAATTTCGTTTTGAGAAAAACGGGTTTAAAGAAAATCATTATTTTTAGGGTTTCTTTTTTAATGGCTTTTAATAGTTATAAAAAAATATTATTTAATTCATAGTTTATAATTTTTTTAGTTAGTAGTATTGGCTATACTATTGGGCTAAGGACTGAAATTTTTTTATTGTGTCTGTGAAGCTAAAATGGCTTCCACTAGAGTGACAAGAATTTTGGCTCTAATTTTAACTCAAATTAATATAGGTAATTTAATGGGAATGTATTTTTATATTAAAAATTGTTTAATTGCGGTTCGATCTGTGTACTCAGTTTAATTTTTTTTTGAAAATGTGGGTTAGGCCGTTTTGGAGTTTAGTGCCTCACATATAGACTTGTAGTCAACCAGGAGAACCTGGTACCATTCAATTATTTATTTTGTGACGGCCTTGTATCATGCAAAAAAAAAAACATGTTCTTAATTTTTTTAAAGTCCTCCAGAAAAGTTGCACTGCATGTTTATTTAACTCAAAACTAGTGAGTCAAATCATTTGATCACATCAAAATTTCATATTTTCCTTTTCTTGAAAAAGAATCCTTATGAAGAAAAATTGGAAACAATACAATACATTTAAACTTTTCAATGACTTTCAAAAACAAACTATCACTTAATTTTTTACTTGCGATATAGGTACTATAGGGCAAGTTTAGGATTCGTAAAAAAATTGTTGCGAGGCAAGAGGAGCGGAGGAGGTGTAGGTAGGTTGGTAAGGTAGGAAGTAGGATGAGGTAGGAAATAAGAAAAGGAAGTGTTTGGAAAAGAAAGGAAGGAATGCTAAGTTCCGGAGGACGTGGCCTGCTTGCGATGCACGGCATAAGCTCGCCGGATGGGGGGGATCTTGCCCCCGAAACTTAACCTCACCTGCAAACAAAAACATAAATCAGGCCGAGAACAAAAATCGAAAACCATGGAAACCCGCGGCCATATTTGGATTCCCCCAAGATGGTGGATGATCGGTTTCAGATCATACCATCTTCACCGAAACTCAGCTACCGTGGCACCCCTGAAAAAAGTCTTCAAATATACATGTTCACACTCTCGGAACAAGAAAACAAAATCATTTCAACTTTTAGGCGATTTGAAGTTTATTTAGGTGACAGTATATGTTATAAGGTGAAATAATCTCAAATTTGACGTTAATTCTTCTAATTTATAATTAAGATTCACATTATTTTATGAGTACGAATTTAAGTAAGAAATTAAACAAAAAAAATTTTAACAAAAGATAAAAAAAGATACCAAAAAAAAAATTAATTTATAAATTTACGACAGTGAATGGAAACTCTTCTCCAAAATGTCGAAAAATGTATCAAAAAAAACTTGGACCAGGATTTAGGGTCCTACGACAACACTAACAACTTAACGAAATACAAAAAAAAGCAAAAATTCACCCTACCCCTAGAGAGCTCTTTGGAGGTAGCTGGAAAAATGCACTTCAAAAAAACAATTTATGGGACCCCGTCGACACTAGAGAAACTTTCCAAAAACACTTTATAAACAAAATAAAAAACTAACAAAACAAAATTATAAAAAAAATAATGAATTATTAAATCCTTCAATGCCTGTTTTAACAAAATTTTATATATATTTATAGGACAAACACAAACACAAAAAAAAAATCTCCTTCTCGATCTGATAGGGGCTGATTTTATAAAGACGTTTTCGTGATATTCTTTTCTTTCAAAACTTTTTTTTTTGTTGTGTTAAAAAACTCACTGTGACCTTTGGGTTTATTTTTGTTTAATGTTCTTTCTTTGTGTCTTTCAGGATCGTTATAGGGGGCTTATTGGTGTCAGCCAGCCGGGACTATATGACTGCGAGGTGCTCCGGTGGACGGGCGACTTGGATGGATATGTCCGGCAACCAACCTCTTTCGTTATAGCTTCAAACCTCTATTTTTCTGTTCGTCCAGATCCCAAAAGATAATCACTCAAAGTGAGCACAGACCAAAGGAAAGTCCACGAAATTTGGTATAAATTAAAAAAAAAACGTGCGGCGGCCCAGTTCTAAGATGGATATCTTGGACCGCCGAAAACCAACCTAGTAATATACCTCATTGTATTTTTTGTATATACTAAAAATTGAAATTTCAATAATAAACTCACCACTATTCTTATCTTGTTTTATTTCCTCAATTTAGGATTTATTTAAGTTCTAGGGCACGTAAGGAGATAGGAGAGTCTCCTATAATATACCAAAAAGGACACACAAAATAAATAAGTATTCACGCAAAAAAAATAAAAAAAAAACATTAATACGCACCACAATTTTATATAGTAGAATTCCAATTTTTTTTTTTCCTTTTATTTGGCGATTTTATCACTTGCAATAAAAAAAAGGCACCACTTTTTATAGGGGGTGTTTTATTTTTATTTTATTTTTCTTAAAAAAAAAATTTCAAATTCAAATTTTTTTCACCACTGGTTTAAATTATGAACTTTTTAATTTGAATGACTTTTGTGAAATGTCAAAAGAAATCGCAATTTACGTTCAACTTAGAGGAAATATGAAAGAGACGAGTATATTTTGTATTAAAAACTATCATTGCAAAGGTAAAAAAAAATTAATCGTATGATTTACTTAACGGCAAAACATCATCCGTTGCCTATATATTTATTTAAGCTAAACCTATACTATCATACCCAACATTTTCATACGTCGATATATGGTTGTCCTTCTCTATTTTAATTTTAATAAGTTTGTATATTCGCCGGGGTGTGTTCCAAAATACTGACGGTGTAGTTCAGGCGCTGGATTTATATTTAGTCTCGTATGCAGATGGCGCTAGGGTCAAACAAATATTTTTACCCTCAGTATTTTAAAATACAATTTAATGTACAATTTAATGTACCTAGAGTATTATAGAAACTACATAATCACCCATTTCTATCATCACATACAGTTAACCATGCGTATCCATCAATTTTATAACTTTTAATTTTTCAAAACATTTAGAACACGCTTGTACTTTGACACAAAACGTAATAAAGACTAGAAATGACAACTATTATCCGTAAAAACATCGAAAGAAACGCGAAAACACATAAAACGGAGTTATATTTAGGCTGACAAGACAAAACGTCACGTGTAAACAGCAAAAGTGACGCGTGTAAACGTAAAATAACTTGGACCGAACGATGAAATAGCTTAAAAGACGTACGATTTAAACAAATAAACAGAATATGACGTATAAAACCGAGTGAATATAAAAGTTATAACAAAAATATAACACTTATAGCAAACGAATTCTTATTTCACCCCTTTTGGTGTAAAAACGGTTCTCATGCAATTTTTGATGATAGAAATCGTTGATACCTTTAATTTAACCTCGGTTGTGTCATTAACCATAGTTTTTCTCCCTATTACATTTTTCACCGAGTTACCCTTCCCACCAATCATATTCCAGTATTGGAAAGCTAATCATCTCGATCATTATTATCTATGGGTAACCAATCTATGAAATAAATTGTCAAAGGTCTATACATTGACATTCATGATTGACATTCTGAAAACAACACGGACAAAGAAGGAAGACAAAATGGCAGCAATTTGGTGAGTATTAAATTTATTTAATATTTTCAAGGTATTTCCCTTTTTTTTTCTTTTATATTTTTTTTCAGGTACTCCCTACTTCCTAAAGAAGAACAGGATTCGTCATTTAAGGTAAGTTGTTCAGCTTTTCTTGTAAATTTGTGTTTCTATGAGGTTTGTTTACATCGGGTTTTTTTTTTTTTTTTTTTAGCAGCAACAGGCGTCCGCAACAAAATTTCTTATGAGAATATTCCCCGGAATATTCGAGTAAGAAACAAAAAGGTCGCCTGTGGTTTTATTTCTACTAAATCATTGAACCAGTGGGAATTATGGAGTTTTCTATAGCTTAAGGTAAATAAAATTCAAATGAATATTCCATCGATTAACCTTATTTTATTTTCAGGCATAGAATGATGACATGGATGGGCCATATGATTTCCGGTGCACGTGTTTCGAATTTTGCAACATGAAACCAACAAGAACCATCGTTTAGTTGCTGAAAGATGTCGGGGTTCAAACTGAACACCGACTTCTAAATGTTCTTGCCCGGTGAAAATGGGAATTCTTGCCTGGTGAAAAATGATTTTCGCTAAAATGAAACTCCAACCCAGGCGGAATAGTTTTGGTGCCAAAAAAAATTGTTTAGCTACCATTTTGAACTGGGTTGCACTAAGTTTTCGTCCGTGGGGAGCAACCCATGTTATAAGCCGGGCTTAATTTAGGCTTGGTAGTTTCATTCATGAAAAAAAACTCATTTGACGCAGACATAACTGTTCCGGTAAGTGTTGTTATTTCTTTCTATTGGCTTTAATTATAATAATTTTTCTATTTGCAGACAACTTACTACTGGATCAAAAATTCAATGGCAACTTATTTCAACGTTAGACAACATAATTCCAGAACATACAACTACTTCCTATCTATGTCGCAGAAGTGGAGAGGAAACCCGGTGAGTGATTAATAATAAGTTTTATTTTAAGTAATTATACGAACTGGCCTGGCATTTAAAGGTCATGTATTTGATACATAATTTAAGGTTCCAAAGTAGCTAACTAAAAAAAATTAAAAACAATTAACACAAATCATGCTCAAATACAATGGTACCAGAAAATAAATAATAAAACACAGTGGACTTGTACCATAGTTAAAAAAAAAACAAATAAATTAAATAAATAAGTAAAAATCAATAAATTAACTAAAAGTAAATATCACAGATTTTGATTATTCTAAAGAATTAATCTAAACTTAAACTAAATATCACAGATTATACTTTTTGTAAAACTATTAAAATAAATTATGCTAATTAAGATAAAAAAAAAAATATCACAGTATGTAAGTTAGTACCTAAGCTATCAGTCAATTATAAAAAAAATTAAAAATATCACAGGGCAAGTGGTTAGTAACTTATCTCTAGAAATCACAGATGCTCATACTAACTACTATTTATAATCTAATATCACAGTTAGTTTAAAATAATTTAAAAGCTAATAAATAAATAACATTCAACAGTAAACATAAAATAACACATAACATATAAAATAAATTAAAGGCATGCAATAAACATATAAATTTAATACAGCAAACATTTTTTTAATCTTTTATATCAACATCGTTGGGAAATTATTTTGACACAGGGTGTTTCGAACATGAGGTTTATTTTGTTTTGTTTTATTTTGTTTTTTTTTTTTCATCTCTTATTACAAAATTGTCTACGAATCGTTAAAACTTTTTCGAGTATTTTAAACGGCATTTTCGGATAAATATATAAAATTTGTTTATTGTTTGAGGTCTTTCGCGTGGAATATACCGATTCGTTTACCATTAAGATTTTCAAGTTCGTACATGTGATTGCCAACTTGTTTTACTACTCGGCACTTTATGTATTTTGGTGACAGTTTCGCCGAAAGATATTTTGATGAGTCACTTAGTACAAAATTCCTCCGGTACACCTCTTGTCCAGGGATATAACGAACATTCTTAGTTCGGACATTATTATGTTCTCGCGGATTTGTCATTAGCCTTCATAATGTTTTCTCGAATCTGATTCCTTATGCACTGCAATCGATTTTGTCGGGGAAGAGTTAACAACTCATTGTCGTCCATCGCGTTCAACTTTCTAGCAAGCTCATAACTACTACCGTGCATCATCATATTAGTACCAAATAAAGCATAATAAGGTGATACACCAATAGAGCTATGAACTGCACTCCTTAATGCACAAGCAATATCTCCAAGGTGGGAATCCCAATCTTTTTGATCACTTTTGAGGTATGATCGGATAGCTGCTAGCAATGAGCGGTTAACCCTCTCTGACGCATTCTATTGCGGTGCATAGTTCGCAGTTCTGAAGTGTCTAATGCCATATTTTGAAACAAAATTTTGAAACTCTTTGGCCGCAAATTGTTTCCCGTTATCAGAGTGTATTATGTTTGGAACCCCAAACATATTAATCACATCTTCTTTTAAAAATTTCAACACACTCATAGTGTCTGCTTTACGGAACGCTTTCAACAAAACAAATTTGGACAAATGGTCTAAAACAACCAACACATATACATTTCCTAATTTTGACCTCGGATAAGGTCCTAAAAAGTCTATATATAGTTTTTCAAATGGACGATTACTACAATAAGAAGTCACAATAGGGGGACGAGATAATTGGTTAGACGCTTTACATTGTTTACACACACTACAATTAGAAACATAATCACGCACATGCACAGTCATATTAGGCCAGAAGAAAAACTGCCTAATACGATTCAAAGTTTTCGAAATCCCACCATGCGCAGATTTCGGTGGATCATGTGCCCTATACAAGATCCCTTCAGTCAATTCGGTTGGAACCCAAAGCAACCAAGAATGCTCTACCATTTCTTCTTCACCGAACCTTCTAAAAGCTTTCTTATATACATATCCGTCTTCAATTTTTAAATCGGGAAGTTCATTTTTACGCTCGTTTATAGTAGCAATTAGCTTCAAATATTCTTCCGACTGAAATTCTTCGGACTCTAAGTCAATCCACGGAGCAACATCTTCCAAGTCCAGAGAATCTACGTGTACCCGAGAAAGAGTATCCGGTACTACATTCTGGCTACCTTTACGGTGCTGTATGTCGAAGACATAGGTCTGCAAAGACAAACTCCACCTTGCGAGTTTTCCACTCAAATCCTTCATGCTCATCAGCCATTGAAGGCTGGAGTGGTCAGTAATGACTGTGAAGTCCATGCCCTCGACATACGGCCTGAATTTCTTCACAGCCATCACGGCGGCCATGCACTCCTTCTCGGTCACACTGTAGTTTCTCTGGCTTTTATTAAATTTTTGAGACATGTAAGCTATAGGGACTTCACCGTCCTCCTCGTCTCTTTGGAACAGTACGGCCCCGATCCCAGCATCCGAAGCATCACATTGGATATAAAATCTTTTTGTGAAGTCCGGGTGCGAAAGAACTGGAGCCGAAGTCAATGCACTTTTCAACTCCTCAAACGCCTTCAGTGCTTCCTCAGTCATTTTGAATTTTACATTTTTCTTGCCCAGCAGATCCGTCAGGGGTGCAGTCAGGCTAGAAAAATTCTTTATGAATTTCCGATACCAGCCTGCTAAACCAAGTAACCGCCGAACCTGTTTTTGGGTTTTGGGAAGTGGAAAATCCACTATCGCCTCCACCTTGCCAGGGTCGGTTTTAAGCCGTCCACCACCAACTATGAAGCCCAAGTATTTCAACTCCTTGAAGCAAAACTTGGATTTCTTCATGTTGATGGTGAGATTCGCTTTGCGTAAGCAGTCGGCTACTTCGCTTAACAGGGCGATATGCGTCTCGAAATCCGGCGCCATGATAAGCAAATCGTCCAGATACACGAATACACGATCCCTAAGTCGTGCAGGAATCACCTTGTCCATCAACTGGCATAACCTTTGGGCTGCATTGCACAATCCAAAGGGCATAACAGTAAATTGGTACAAGGGTCTTCCCGGTACCGCAAAGGCAGTCTTTTCCCTACTCTGTTTCTCCAACGGTATTTGCCAGAATGCTTCCTTTAGATCAATACTACTAATGTAGTATGTATCCGGTAGTCGGCTGAGAAGTCCCTCGATATGTGGAAGTGGATTAGCATTTTTCTTCGTCAGTGAGTTCACCTTACGAGAATCCAAGCAAAGTCTATTTTTGCCTGGTTTCCGCAAGAGAACCACTGGCGAACACCACGGGCTTTCACTCACTTCTATAACGCCGAGACTCAACATCCGATCTAACTCTTCATACAAAATGGCTTGTATCGCTGGAGAGACAGGGTAGTGACGCTGCTTCACAGGGAGCGCATCACCAGTATCTATGACGTGCTCCATCAACGTCGTCTTTCCAAGACCATCCCGGTCAAAACATAGAAACTTCTGCCTGACTGTATCCAATCTGGCCTGCTGATCGACACTCAACTGGTGAGCGTTCAGCACTTCAGAATTTTCTTCGAGAGAGACACTACTAACTATTCCTGGGGCTAACTTGAACGCCCTCCAAAAGTCAACCCCTAGGTAGATCTCTTGATCCAAATTAGGAACGAGGAAAAACGTGAGCTCCTCTTCTTGGTCATTATGACGAACTTTAATTTCGATTTTACCTTCTATCGACTGACTTTTACCGTCAGCCGTTTTCACTCCGGATTTAAAGGGAGTTACTCGACAACCTAGCTCTTCGACTAGCTGCATACAATTTTTCCCTAATATGCTTACGCTAGCTCCACTGTCGAGCAAACCAAAAACTTCTTTTTCTCCTAATTTAATCCTAGCATAGGGTCGAGGATCTGACGATAAATTTAAAATCGAAGACATTTTTATTTTAGTTGCTCTTCGCGCTCGGTACCTTTCTCTACATTTTAAAATCTCTTTAGATGGAACGCTAATCGCACTGTTAAAAATTCTTTTTTTTGCACTTTCATATTCTTGAAGACGTATATGAAACGGCCTAATTTGGAATAACTTCTTTTCTTTTATTTCATCATCTATATCTTCCCATTTATCTTCACGTTTTAAAATTTTGATAATTTTCTCTTCCTTTTGTGGAAGAGTTTGTAAACTAGTTTCTTTTTCATTATTGTTTATTATAGGGGGTTCTATTTTTGGTTGGTACGCGATTCCCCCGAAGCCTTCGCGTCCCTCACTCTGTTTTCCGAGTGGCATCGGGTACAATTAGTTGTATAGTAACCTTCTAGACCACAGTTATAGCAATGGACTCGTCTTTCGGAAGGGCAGTTGAACCAAGTGTGGCCCTGCTCCTTACAGTTCCAACACTCCAGAGTGGAAGCATCAGCCTGTTTCCGAGGAGGGTTTTTCGGACGTGCCTGACCAAACTGATAAGCCGCTAGTCGTTCCTCCGAAGGCTGGTATTCATCTTCATACTCCAGCTCGTTCACACCATACCTAGCTGAAGACCTACCAGTTGGCTTCGGCAGTTCACTATCCTTCTTCGGAAACGCAGCTTCTACTTCCTTGCAAACATGTCTCAGCTGATCAAGGGAAAAGATTGCTTGAGGGAAAACCAAATTTCTTAATTTGTCGTTGAGGTTTCGTTTTAATACCTTTACTATATCAGCTTCTGGAATTGGCATTCGCAACTGGTACCTCATTTTGTTTATTGCTACGAAAAATTCCTCACTACTCTCGTTCGGATTTTGTTTCCGTTTTATAATATTCCGTACGATTTCTATATCAGTAAGGGGGTTTTGGTATCGGCTTAGCAAAGCTTCTTTTAAGGTTGGCCAATCTAAATCTTTGTCTCCTTGGTACTGCCAGAACCAATCTAATGCCGGACCCGAGAGCAATTGGTGGAAGTCTCTCAGTACCTCCTTCCACGGAGACGCATGCCGCTTCTGCTGCTGCTCTACTCTAACCACGAAGTCTTCGACTGTCAGGTGGTCTGACAGGCCGTCGAACTTCCCTATACCCCACTTATCTAACCTTGTTGGAGCTCGATATCCGGAAGTCATAAATGGACTTATAACTGGAGGTGGATAAGGGAAAGGTGTAAATGGAGTTTGATAACTCCCAAAAACTGGAGGATTGTACTGCGGTTGGAAAGGTATTTCCGGGGCAGTCGACTGAATTGGATTATTTCTACCTTGACGCCCTACTGGTACAAACGCACTTCTACCTTGATCAGCTAAAGGATTTGCATACACTGGTGGTGGCCCTGCAGGAGCCGGGTTATAACTTGCAACTCGTGGTGGAGCTACGTGGAATTGATTTGACGTTGGTGGTCGTACATTGTTAACAGGTGGTTGACTGGGAGTTGGAACACTAACTGGTGGAACTGGTATCGCCAAATTTAGTTTCTCCAGAAAACCATTTAATTGACTCTGTATACCCTCGCTAATGGCTCTCTCCACATTCTGCTGCAACACTTCTTGACAACTGGACATACTTCGGGTAATTTCTGATTGTATAAATGTAGTTACATTCTCTGGTATAACCTTCTTTTCTTTTGTTTTAGGCCAAGAACGAATAAGACTATCGAGGATACCTCTTGATCCCTGGTTGGTATGGTTACCCATTGCCCTATCATCAAGCTCTAGACCTGGAGCTTGCCTAACCGTTTCGTCGACTCCCGCCCCACTAAGATCACTATACGTCGGGGTCGAAATCGAACTGGTGTTATGACTAACATTGGAATTATTTAAGTTTTGACCGGTTGGGTTTGTACCATTTGCATTTGGTACAATGGGATTTGGGACATGTGGAACTACACCGCCAACACCGCCTATGTTTTGAGATGAGGAACGAGTTTGCCTATCAGTAGGTGGAGGTGAGTGTAGGACTTTGGGCCTCGCACCTGTGTTAATTTTCTGCTTTGCTGATCTAGTAATTCTCATCTCTTCTCTTTCAGCCTCTTGGAGCATTCGCTGTATGCGTTCTTCTTCGTCTTTATTAGCATGTGCCATTCTGGATTTTTATATCAACAGACTCAACAAGTAGAACGAAGTTCAACAATGGAAGTATGCCGATAAACAAAACAAGTACTTAATGTGGTGAGTTTTTGAAATTAACTAACTCTATTTTTACCTTCTTTTACTTTATTATTTTTGAAAACTGTTAACCTTTTTATTTTCAAAAAAAAACGAATGTCTTAATATAAATAAATCTAATTAAATTATTGTAACAAAAAAATAAATTAATTAACAAAACTGTACCTTTTACCAAAAAAAATTGAAATTACGAACAAAAATTTTCTTGCTGTTCAAAAAAACTTTTTAAATTTTGAAAAATGAACAGAAAAATAAATTAATGTAACTGTAACAAAAAGTAATTAACAAAAAAACTGAATATGTAATAAATTAACAAAAAAATTAACGAAAAAAAAAATGTTTAACTAAACGAATGAAAATAAATAACAAAAAAAATGTGAAATAAATAAATTTTGAAAACCAATTACTGATTTCTTTAAGAATTGTTTAAATGTAAATGAAGAATGATTGAAAAAAATTAAATGAACAGAAAAAATTGTATAAATAGTGAAAAAACTTAAACTATAAAAAAAATTAACGTATTTTCAAAACCAAAAATGAAATTTGAAAAAAAAAATCGAAGAAAACGAAAATTTTTAATAAATAAATAAGTATTTTCAAAAAAACTTGAAAAACGAACAGAAAATTGTACCTAAAACTAAACAAAAAAATAAATAACAATAATTTCCTAAATTTATGTTTTTAAAATCTTAAAGTACCTTTTCCTTAGAAAAAGACTTAAGTTTGCTAAACGAAATAGAAAATTTTTAATTTCTCCAATTGCAAAATTTGAAAATAAAAAAAATTGAATTGAAGAATGACGAAACTATATTAAACTTGATAAATGAAACGAAAACTAAACTTAGAAAACAAAATAAATTAACGAAACTAAACTTTCAAAAATTTCAGAAGTTTCTAAAAATAATTCAAAAATTCCTTTTTTTTTCAAAAAAAAAGAAAAGATTTCAATTAGAAATTAACGAAAAACAAGTAATTTTCTTAATCTTAGTTTAATATTTTTTTTTATTTTCAAAAAAAACTTAAACAATTAAGAAATTTTCTAACAAAACGAAAATCGGTACTAGAAAGAAAAACGAAAACAGTAACTAAGATCTAATTCAAAATTTTGTAATTTTTTTGAAAATTAGATTTATATTTTTGTAGTATTGTATTATTGGATATTTTGTGTTTTTATTGTTTCATATTATTAAGGATATGTTGTATTTTTGTATATTTGTATATGTGTATGTACTAATACTTCAGTAGACACTTATTATTTTTTTTTTTTTTCAAAGTATTTTTACTTTAAAAAAAAACGATATTCCTTGACGAGGTTATAATTTTTAAAAATAACTTTTTTGAGTTTTGGTAATTTTCAAAAAAAATTGTTAGATTGTAGGGTTTGTTTCTTACGAATACGGGGTGCTTCAGGTAGCTTTGTAGCGAATCCGATGATACGATCCTACTTACGACCATACTAAAAAAAGACTTCAGACAGACGAACTAAACTCCCTTGAGATGACAATAATATGGGACCAGAACTCTATCAGAAACACTAACAAATCACATTACAAAGTTTTCCTAATCGTTCCCGCAATCCTAGACTGTCTCTAGGACCTTGTCTAGAAGACATGAAACGACTAGTAAAACTCGACAAACAATGTTGAAAGGATGAAGTCAGACTAAAATTCAAAACAATCATCACTTTCAAGTAGGAACTCACAAGACTATAGGATTAGAAAATTGAAAATTAGAGATTGAAAAGCGAAAATTTATAAGGATAGGATTAGGGAAAAACGATACAAATTACACGTTATCTTTTGCTACTGCAAGTTCATGAAAAACAACGCCGCGATACACCTAGGTACATCTCTGGGATCTTCCTGGTGCAGACTTGCGTGTTTTCAGAGACTTAACAATAACAAGAGATAAACGCGAACAAACACTAACCGCAGTCACTGTGAATTTTCAAGTACTCGTCGCGATACACCTAGGTACATCTCTGGGATCTTCCTGGTGCAGACTTACGAGCTTAAAAATTCACAGTAAGTTTGGTTGAAACTTCACGACATAAAAAAACTGAAACTAGGACTACAAAAATCTAAGACAAATGCCTTAGACGTTGGGCGCCATTTTGTTGCGAGGCAAGAGGAGCGGAGGAGGTGTAGGTAGGTTGGTAAGGTAGGAAGTAGGATGAGGTAGGAAATAAGAAAAGGAAGTGTTTGGAAAAGAAAGGAAGGAATGCTAAGTTCCGGAGGACGTGGCCTGCTTGCGATGCACGGCATAAGCTCGCCGGATGGGGGGGATCTTGCCCCCGAAACTTAACCTCACCTGCAAACAAAAACATAAATCAGGCCGAGAACAAAAATCGAAAAAAAAACCGTTTTTGAAAAATGTGACAGCAGACGGACTATCATCATCTCAAGGGCACTGCTGATGTTGGTGCAGTGTGGCCTATTCCCTCCCAACCATGGAAACCCGCGGCCATATTTGGATTCCCCCAAGATGGTGGATGATCGGTTTCAGATCATACCATCTTCACCGAAACTCAGCTACCGTGGCACCCCTGAAAAAAGTCTTCAAATATACATGTTCACACTCTCGGAACAAGAAAACAAAATCATTTCAACTTTTAGGCGATTTGAAGTTTATTTAGGTGACAGTATATGTTATAAGGTGAAATAATCTCAAATTTGACGTTAATTCTTCTAATTTATAATTAAGATTCACATTATTTTATGAGTACGAATTTAAGTAAGAAATTAAACAAAAAAAATTTTAACAAAAGATAAAAAAAGATACCAAAAAAAAAATTAATTTATAAATTTACGACAGTGAATGGAAACTCTTCTCCAAAATGTCGAAAAATGTATCAAAAAAAACTTGGACCAGGATTTAGGGTCCTACGACAACACTAACAACTTAACGAAATACAAAAAAAAGCAAAAATTCACCCTACCCCTAGAGAGCTCTTTGGAGGTAGCTGGAAAAATGCACTTCAAAAAAACAATTTATGGGACCCCGTCGACACTAGAGAAACTTTCCAAAAACACTTTATAAACAAAATAAAAAACTAACAAAACAAAATTATAAAAAAAATAATGAATTATTAAATCCTTCAATGCCTGTTTTAACAAAATTTTATATATATTTATAGGACAAACACAAACACAAAAAAAAAATCTCCTTCTCGATCTGATAGGGGCTGATTTTATAAAGACGTTTTCGTGATATTCTTTTCTTTCAAAACTTTTTTTTTTGTTGAGTTAAAAAACTCACTGTGACCTTTGGGTTTATTTTTGTTTAATGTTCTTTCTTTGTGTCTTTCAGGATCGTTATAGGGGGCTTATTGGTGTCAGCCAGCCGGGACTATATGACTGCGAGGTGCTCCGGTGGACGGGCGACTTGGATGGATATGTCCGGCAACCAACCTCTTTCGTTATAGCTTCAAACCTCTATTTTTCTGTTCGTCCAGATCCCAAAAGATAATCACTCAAAGTGAGCACAGACCAAAGGAAAGTCCACGAAATTTGGTATAAATTAAAAAAAAAACGTGCGGCGGCCCAGTTCTAAGATGGATATCTTGGACCGCCGAAAACCAACCTAGTAATATACCTCATTGTATTTTTTGTATATACTAAAAATTGAAATTTCAATAATAAACTCACCACTATTCTTATCTTGTTTTATTTCCTCAATTTAGGATTTATTTAAGTTCTAGGGCACGTAAGGAGATAGGAGAGTCTCCTATAATATACCAAAAAGGACACACAAAATAAATAAGTATTCACGCAAAAAAAATAAAAAAAAAACATTAATACGCACCACAATTTTATATAGTAGAATTCCAATTTTTTTTTTTCCTTTTATTTGGCGATTTTATCACTTGCAATAAAAAAAAGGCACCACTTTTTATAGGGGGTGTTTTATTTTTATTTTATTTTTCTTAAAAAAAAAATTTCAAATTCAAATTTTTTTCACCACTGGTTTAAATTATGAACTTTTTAATTTGAATGACTTTTGTGAAATGTCAAAAGAAATCGCAATTTACGTTCAACTTAGAGGAAATATGAAAGAGACGAGTATATTTTGTATTAAAAACTATCATTGCAAAGGTAAAAAAAAATTAATCGTATGATTTACTTAACGGCAAAACATCATCCGTTGCCTATATATTTATTTAAGCTAAACCTATACTATCATACCCAACATTTTCATACGTCGATATATGGTTGTCCTTCTCTATTTTAATTTTAATAAGTTTGTATATTCGCCGGGGTGTGTTCCAAAATACTGACGGTGTAGTTCAGGCGCTGGATTTATATTTAGTCTCGTATGCAGATGGCGCTAGGGTCAAACAAATATTTTTACCCTCAGTATTTTAAAATACAATTTAATGTACAATTTAATGTACCTAGAGTATTATAGAAACTACATAATCACCCATTTCTATCATCACATACAGTTAACCATGCGTATCCATCAATTTTATAACTTTTAATTTTTCAAAACATTTAGAACACGCTTGTACTTTGACACAAAACGTAATAAAGACTAGAAATGACAACTATTATCCGTAAAAACATCGAAAGAAACGCGAAAACACATAAAACGGAGTTATATTTAGGCTGACAAGACAAAACGTCACGTGTAAACAGCAAAAGTGACGCGTGTAAACGTAAAATAACTTGGACCGAACGATGAAATAGCTTAAAAGACGTACGATTTAAACAAATAAACAGAATATGACGTATAAAACCGAGTGAATATAAAAGTTATAACAAAAATATAACACTTATAGCAAACGAATTCTTATTTCACCCCTTTTGGTGTAAAAACGGTTCTCATGCAATTTTTGATGATAGAAATCGTTGATACCTTTAATTTAACCTCGGTTGTGTCATTAACCATAGTTTTTCTCCCTATTACATTTTTCACCGAGTTACCCTTCCCACCAATCATATTCCAGTATTGGAAAGCTAATCATCTCGATCATTATTATCTATGGGTAACCAATCTATGAAATAAATTGTCAAAGGTCTATACATTGACATTCATGATTGACATTCTGAAAACAACACGGACAAAGAAGGAAGACAAAATGGCAGCAATTTGGTGAGTATTAAATTTATTTAATATTTTCAAGGTATTTCCCTTTTTTTTTCTTTTATATTTTTTTTCAGGTACTCCCTACTTCCTAAAGAAGAACAGGATTCGTCATTTAAGGTAAGTTGTTCAGCTTTTCTTGTAAATTTGTGTTTCTATGAGGTTTGTTCACATCGGGTTTTTTTTTTTTTTTTTAGCAGCAACAGGCGTCCGCAACAAAATCGAACTCGAGATAACAATTTTACATGACATTACGATGATGGAGAATGCCAAAAAAGTGGGTCCGGCAATTCTGTCTGTCTGTCTGTCTGTCTGTAAGAACCTCGAGCTACAGCTTAAACTACTGGAGCTATTTTCTTCAAACTTGGTAGTTAACAGTTTTTGGTGATTCCCTAGAGAAGAAATTGAAATTTTTTTTTTAGGACCAAAACTAACGGTACCTGTCATGTAACGGAAATACAAACGATTTTGATTAAATTTTTTGTGTGTAGTAAAGCACATAGAAGCTTTCTTTGGAAATAAAAAAAATATTTTTTGTACAGTTATTAACTGTACCTGCCATAGAACCGTTTTTTTGATTTATGAATTTCTCGTAAACTACAAAACAGATTTCGACCAAAATTTTTATACAGAAAAGTTTAAGCAATTATTTTTTAAAAAAAATTTTTAATTTTTCAAAAAACACATTTTTGGATTTTTAAATTCAATTTTTTGAAAACGGGTCGGTGAAAAATTTTGAAATTTCGTTTTTAGGTGTAAATTAATTATTTCTTCGAAATGGCATACCAAGTTTTTTTTTGAAAAATGTTGGAAAATTTTTATATATAAAAAATTATTTAAAAAAAAAACCGCTCTAACGATTTTCGAAAAATTTTTTCTGAAAATTCCTTTTTATACAAGAAACAAAATGGCGTACTTATTTTTTTGTAAAAGATCATATAAAACGGTTTTTAATTATTTATAAAATCAGATTTTATTTTTTTTTTCACCACTTATGAAATTCCGTGAAAATATCAAATTTTAAATTTTCCTTTATTTTTATGAATGAAAAGCTTTAACATTAGACTAACTTTTACCATAAGAGCAAGTACGTGCGACCCCAGTCGTGCAATTTATTATTATTTCATATCGCAAAAAAATTGAAATAGTGAAAATAAAAACCAAGTTGAATACTTCATTTATATAAAATAAAATGCATGCTACGCGAAAAGTTTTTTTTTTTTTTAATTTATTAATTTAATTTTAAAATAATAAAAACAAAAAACTCATTTTGACCAAGTTTCTCTAGGGGGAAGCCTCCATAATCACTTTGGTGGTTGATAAATTTCATCCAACAAACGAATAACTTTTTGTGTGCAAAAGTTGGCACATAATAATATTATGCATATTATGCACTTTGTTGTAAAATGATGTTTATAAAAGGGATTAAGAGTCATTATATATTTTATTTTTTGTTGAACACTTGTTAAACAATTTTTAAGTTCACGTGTCATGATAGGGATTATAAAACTTTTGAAATTGAAATTTTTCATATATTAGGATTAACACATATTTGGTGGTAAATTTAAATGGATTTGAATGATATTTATTTTTTTGACATTTTGAAGGTTTATTGTGCTATTTTACAATGACATAGGAATGAAGTGAAATAAAAAATAAATACTAATGGAAACAAAACAAAAGGATGAGCTTTAAAAATCTAAATTCAATTGTTTTTTAGTACCTATTATATTTCAATTCCTCCTTAAGACTTCGTTAAAGCTTCTTTGTAAACAATTTCTGTAATCTATCTAAGTTTTTAAGAAAAATACGATTTTTCTTTTCAATTAATGACAGATATCAATAATATTGTCTCACATAGAATTCAGATTTAACTTCCATAAAATCAATCACTCATAAGCTTTTAGTTTTTAAAGAAAATCACTTCAGGGGCTTAAACTGTTGTCTAAGATACATACAGTCAAATAAACAGGCTGACAGACAGACAATCTGACAGAAAATGTAGGAACGTTTATTTTGCATTCTCAAATCGATGCAATGTCATGTTTGACTGTTATTTCCAGTTCGATTTTGTGTTATGAATTTTTAAACTTTTTCCATGAGTGGAATTTATAATGCATATTGCATAGTAAATTGCAACAAATTTTATTTGAACTTTACCGTCCAACAACAATAAGTATTCTCTTCATGAACTTAACATAAAAAGCTTTGTTCTGATTGCAATTTCGCTCTCGAGAGAGAAAATGTGAGTAAAAATTCTCACACATTTACAAATTGAAAAAAAAATTGCAAGAATCCAAAATTAGGTTCCACAAAAGCTTTTTCAATAAGTTTTCATTATGGAAGAACCTGTTGAATCTAGCGCATGGTATCTATAAGAACTTAGTATCTGTTTTTGTTTTTCAGAATATATATTTTGCTGGGACTGGTATTTCAACTACTTTCAAGGAATTCTTCTTGAAAAAAAAATGCATTGTTTACCTTTTTTAAGGATAAAGGATATATGGAAGGATAAAGAATTTAAAAAAAAACTTCTAGAATTAATTGCTTTTTATTTAAAAAAGTTTTATACATTTTTGAGATTTTTTAAATGTTTTTTAATATGAATATATTTAAAAAAAAAAAATTAAATTGAAGAAGTATTTTTATAAGAAAAAAAAAAAAAACTTGAAAAATTGAATGAAAATGGATAAAGTTTTAACATAACCTATTTTTTACAGGCCTAAAGCGTTTAGCCCATACCGTTTTCCATTATATCAATAATTTTGACTAAAGTTATCGGGTTTTGAAATTTCAAAACTTCCTCACGAAGAAAACATAAAATTATAACTATATTCGATTCTATCTTAAAGCAAACTTAATCATACTCGTTTGTTTGTAAAAAACAACTCAACTTTTTAATAAAGTTCATAGCTATCCATCTTCCTGGACTTGTCTATTTTTTTGAAATAAATAAATTTTTCCTATTAATAAAAAATCACTCTTAAATCTAAAGTTATAGAAAGAATAGACACAATTATTTTGTGCTAACAATCAACATTATTTATTTACATTTTAATAATTGAAAAACTTTTAAGGTTATTCAAATAAAACAAGGAGATTCCGTCTTAAATTGGAAACTTTACTTTTGTTTTGATTCAACTGATTCAACAGAAAAACACAAACAGAAAGTAGGTATTGTTCTATGTATTTTATAATAAGTAAAATTATATGAAGTTGATTGGTAGATACTCTGGATGTAGTTTGAGTAATTCAAAATAAAATTTAATAGAAGAATGAATTTTTTTTAGATTTAATAGTAATAGATTTTAGATTTTTGGTGCATCAGTTATTCTTTGCTGACGATGGAGCCATCATAAGTGAAGACCCGATATCCCTGCAACGAGCACTTGATGTATTGGTGGATGTTCTAGAAGGTAGTGGGTACCGCATAAGCGCGAAAAAGACAGAATACCTATGCTGCCCACACTGAAAATAATAAATTTCGTAAAATTACGAAAATTGTTTCATACACTACATTTTCGTTGGCCCAACGAAACTTTCGTTGGCTCAACAAAAATATGTAATTTTTCGTAATATGAAAACCTTCATCAATTAATGAAAACGTTTCATACACTTTTTCTCCCTTTTTAGTGCCAAAAAATCCAATTCAATGAAAAGATTCATCAATTAACGAAAAATTTCATACTCATTTTAAAGAATAAAAATAAGAATTTTTTCCTTACTTTATTAAAGTTTTAATTAAGTAACGAAAAAATTCATTAACTTATGAAATTCAACATTAACTAACGAAAATCTTCATAAGCTTATGAAAATTCTTCATATAGGTACTAATGAAATATTACATTGGCTTATGAAAAAATACATCAGTTAACGAAAAAAATCGTTGCCTTACAAAAAAAAACGTAGACTTGGGTGCATTTCTGTTTTAATGATTAAAAATTGAATCTTGCTTTATATAGTTCACATTAGGTTTTTGTTTAAAAATCTATGTAAGTTGAGCTAAATATAAAAGATATTTGCGTATTGACAAGGTGTCTCACGATAAGTCGGACTCATCAGTTGACTTAAGTGAGTTCCACCGGGTCGAAACGCCAATTTTTGGTTTTGGACTATATTAAATTAATAATTTAACAAGTCCAATAAAAAAATACAATTAATACAACGAAAAGTTTCGTTAGCTAACAAATATTTTTTCGTAATTTAATTAAAATATTCATTAAATTTACGAAAAAATTCGTTAGCTAACGAAAGTTCTTTCATAAATTAATCAAAAAATACATTGACTAACGAAAAATATCACCGTGGTTAATTAAATTTTACGTTAACCGATGAAAAATTTCGTAAAGTGATGTAAAAATTCATTAACTCTCGATCAAAAATTTTTATGAAAAATTTCATTAAAATACTACAGTTTTCGTTGATTGATGAAGTTCTTCATTAACGTATGAAAGCCATTTCGTTGAGCCAATTAAATTTTTCATCGGCTGAAAATTAATTAAATTTTCGTTGGCTCAACGAATTTTTTCGTTGTATTTACGTAAGGATTTGGTTCAGTGCATTTTCTGATCCACACAGGCCTATTCCTGACATTTATTTGAATGGTGTAGTGCTTCCCAAGTGTGAAAAGTTTAAATATCTGGGGTCTATGATAAATAACGAAGGTACTTGTGATGACGATATCAATCATCGCGTAAGCGTAGGGTGGATGAAGTGGCGGGAAAATTCTGCTATCTTCTGTGATCGAAAAATGCCCCCTAAGCTGAAAGGAAGGTTCTACACCGCAGTTGTGCGTCCAGCACTCACATACGGTTCACAATGTTGGACAATGTACAAAAAGTATGAGAGTAAGTTAACGGCAGCTGAGATGAAGATGCTTCGCATGACAGCAGGAGTAACAAAGCTTGATAGAATTAGAAGTACAAAGATCCGAGGAAGCCTTCATGTTAAAAATACCATCTCCCAAAAAATTGAACACGACCGACTCAGTTGGTATTGCCATGTTCAAAGGAGAGATCCTGAGAACCCCGTCAAAAAAGCAATATCATATAACGTTCCAACACGAAATAAAAAGAAAGGTAGGCCTAAAAACTCCTGGTACAAGCAAATGCAAAAACACCAGCATTCAGTTGGCCTCAGAAACGGAACAATACAAAACCGGGAGGCTTGCCGCCGATTTCTGAGGTCAACCCGGCGAACCCCACAGGCGGATCACTGGTGTGAAGCAGTAACGTGGGAAGGTTATGATCCCCTCGACATCGAGATCATAACAGCGCCGAGAAAAAGGAAGAAGAAGAAGATTTTAGATTTTTGGTAATAAAAACAAAAAATCAAAATTATTTAAAATTTTAAATATTATCATTAATAGTAGGTATAACAGTTGTTAATACTTATTTTTATTTATTTAATGTATTGACGTCTTCAGGTTTAATAAATAAATTCAAATTTATATATTTCAAGTGTTTACTTGTTAAAGACTTTCATATAAATGACACTTGAAAAAATTGTATTTATTTAAATTCAAAAGGATTATATATGAGAGTGTTTATGAAATTTACTATACCCCCTGTCAATATAAACAGTATTGGAAGTACCCCCTTATTAAACCATAAGTACATTAATTTATTTATAGTGATAATTTCTTATCGTAGTCGTCCCCATCATAACAAAATTATATTAATGCACCAAATTAATACTGTTTTCATATCGTGTTACTAGGCTTATCGGTGGCATTAAATAGGAAAGATTGTTTAAAAAAAAAATAATGCCTAGAAAATTTCTCCCTCTCTACGGAAAAGAGGCAAAAGTATGGTCCTGAACCTTAATATAGAAGTTTATAGCCTTTATTTCTTTGTTTTTGATTTTATAATTCTGATGATTTCTAGCAACTCATTTGAACTCACTAACTCTTGTACATTTTCGTCTCTGTCTTTATTAATTTTAAAAATAATTTCCTTCATTCTTTAAATGTTGTTGATTTTAGCTAAAGATAAGAAAAATTTTGTCTGCACATATACCTAATATTAAAAAAAAAAAGTACGTATACGTCCGAGTGACCCAAACTTAGTTTAATTTATTTATTTCCAAAGCACTAAAACCTATAAAACAAACTGAAATCATAATATGTTTGCATAAATTAATATACATATTTGTTAAAAAGAATAGGAGTAAAAAAATCTAGGTCTACATTAGGTGGGTTAAAAAATCAAAATCCTTTTTTTTTTTTATTTAATACTCCGAAAAATCGACACCTCTAGAATATACTCACCAAATATGAGCTTTTTATCTAAATGGGAAGGTCCTCCGCTGCGCAATTTTCCATTTGCATCAATCTTTTACTAAGAAAAAATTATTTTTTTGTATATGGACTTTTAATTATAATAAAAATAATAATCAAACGGACAAGATATATTCTTGTAGGAAACAGATTGCTAAACAAAAAAGATCTTATAAACTTTTTGTATTAATCTAACCATCTGAAAGATATTCGAGGTCAAAGTTAAAAACAAAATATAACATAATTTTTTATGATCCTGAACTTTTGGACAGCCGCCAAAGTCGCAAAACTCGTCTCATTTTGAAAAATTAAACGGCATTCGCTTCGTTAAATAAAAATCTAGGGGTGATATTTTTTAGTTTTTTTTTATTTGTCTTAACAAAAAAGTTATGGCAAAAAAAACGCAAAAAACACCAAAAAATTAATTTAAACATTTTTGGACTTTCGTCACCACTGTAATAATAGACACATTTTTATAAAATAAACGCCATTCGCTTCGTTAAATAAAAATCTAGGGGCGATATTTTTTAGTTTTTTTTTATTTGTATTAACAAAAAAGTTATGGCAAAAAAAACGCAAAAAACACCAAAAAATTAATTTAAACATTTTTGGACTTTCGTCACCACTGTAATAATAGACACATTTTTATAAAATAAACGCCATTCGCTTCGTTAAATAAAAATCTAGGGGCGATATTTTTTAGTTTTTTTTTATTTGTATTAACAAAAAATTTAACTCTATCAAATATTATACACTTTGGCCAAAAAAACAAGTGATTTTTGCGTTTTGAGTAGGGTGCCGAGTACTTGTCTGCATTTGCGAGATGGCACCCGACATTTTTTAGATAGTAGAGAGTCTAAGCTAAACATGATGTATTTTATAGCCTTTAACTCTATCAAATATTGTACACTTTGGCCAAAAAACAAGTGACATTTGGATAGGGTTGCCGAGTACTTGTCTGCATTTGCGATGTGGCACCCGACATTTTTTAGAAAGAAGAGAGTATTATCTAAAATATGGTTTATAGTTAAGCTTTCTAGTGCATAAAAAGCTATACTGTTTTGTTCAAAGAAGATTTTTGTCAGTGTTGTTTTCATTTGGATGGGGTTGCCACATTTGTTGGGTTACGTTCTTTATATTATATTATTTTATTTTTTTTTTTACTATTTTGACTTCCGTTTGACATTTCAAAAATTTTTTTATCTGGCCAAACAACAAAGATATGAATGTATTAGTTATGTGACAATTTTTCCTTTAAAATAGGGTTGCCACATGGAAGTTCCCATTTAAGAAGTGGCAAATCTATTTTTTTTTATTTTCAGTATCAAGTTATCTTTCATTTGACACTAATTTGAACCTTTAACCTTATAAGCTAAGTAACTCGACGGTCGCTGCTTGGACTATTAGATGAACATGATCGAAGAATTTTATTAACGATTCATAAGGTACTCACATTACAAAATGGGTAAATCTATTTTAATGATGTAGGTACTTTAAACTTCACAAAAATTTTAAATGCAATAATATAATGTCATCTGTTTTTTTTTATGTAAAAAATTTTAAAAAATTGGGTTCTTTTTTGTTGTAAAAACTTTTTATCTACAACTTAAAATTATTTAGAGAAGATTTTTTTGCTACAACCGTTTTACAAAAAATATTTGTTTTTCAATAAAGATTAAATAAAAAAATTACTTAACTAAATACAAATTTAAGGCAGTATAAAGTCTGAACTAAATAGTATCATACAGAAATAATACAATTTTATGCTTTCTGTGAAGAAATCACTTTTTTTGTCAAAGTGAAACAAAATGCTATCTAAAGTGAGTACTTATTGCACTTTACAAAACCCCACACGCTGCAACTATCAATATTTTATTTTCAAAATAACTTTAGGTACTTCTGTTTAAAAACGTAAGAAATCAGACCATATGGTCAAAACACTTGAAAAAAAACGTCACATGTTTGGCCCTTTTCAACTGATTTTATGATAAACAATATAATTACTTTTAATTTAATTCTGCAATTAAATGTGAACAACAATAAACAAATAAATATTTATACAGACTTCTTAAGTACATCTGCTTCACATTTATCAAAGTTTTTAAAATAGTTTTGTTCTCTAAAGTTTCGATAGCCATAAGTGTTAAATATAAAAACAACCCTTCCACAAATGGCATTGATTAGTTCTAATTCAGTTGTTACAATGAAGGTCGCTCTAGCTCTAATTATTGTGGTACTGATTGGCACGGCTTCAGCCAGTCCAATTCTGACTACTGTAAGTTTCATTTGGGATTTCTGAGTTTTTCGGACTAACTAATATTGAAAACCAATTTTTTAAGGCCCAACGAGTTGCAAAGTACAATTATCCAGTGGAGACGCATAAAGTTCAAACCTCCGATGGCTATATCCTCACCATGTTTCGGATTCCCTATTCACCGAAGTTGAAGAATCAAAATAAACACCGACCAGTTGTGTTTTTGCAACATGGACTTTTGAGTTCTTCGGATTGCTTCATTCTCAATGGACCCAATAATGCTTTGGCATATCTTCTAGTCGACGCAGGCTATGATGTTTGGTTGGGAAATAACCGTGGAAATATGTATTCAAAGAAACATGCCAAAATTTCAAGCCTTTTACCGAGTTTCTGGGATTTCACTTGGAATGAAATTGCTCTGATGGATTTGCCAGCAATGATTGACTATGTGCTGTTTCACACTAACGAAAAAGCTCTTCATTACGTTGGTCACTCACAAGGCACAACAATATTTTTCGTTCTTATGTCCGAAATGCCGAAGTACAATGCCAAAATCAAGACCTCTCATATGTTGGCTCCAGTTGTGTATATGGAACATATGACGAGTCCCATGGCAAAAGTTATGGGCCCAATGCTTGGTCAACCAAATTTAATTACCGAAATGATGGGAAATAGCGAATTTATGCCAAACAACAAGCTCATCTCGATGTTGGGCTCACAAGCTTGTCACGATGCATCAATCTTTCAGCCAATGTGTGGAAATATTTTATTCCTTATGGCTGGTTGGGATTCAAAACATTTAAACACTGTAAGTTTACAAATTCCATTTTTTGTAATTTTTTTTAAATTTTGAATTTTTCCAGACATTGCTACCAGAAGTTTGCGAAACTCATCCAGCTGGTTCATCTACCGGACAACTTCTTCACTATTTACAAGAATATCAATCAGGAAAGTGGCGAAAATATGACTACGGAAAGGTGAAGAACAATCTGAAGTATAGCAAATGGTCACCACCAAACTACACTGAAAAAAATATCGTTGCACCAGTTCGATTGTATTACAGTGATAATGACTACTTTGCTGCTGTGGTAGATGTTCATAAACTGATACGTCAATTGCCAAATTGTGTAGAGAGTTTTCATGTGCCTTATCCGAAATTTAATCATTTGGACTTTTTGTGGGCCATGGAAGTGAAATCGTTATTGTATGACAGGATTATAAATGTAGCTAATCGTTTTGAAAAAACTGGTAAACAGTAGGAAAATAAACAATTTATAAAGAGATATGTGATTCGTATGTAATGTTCATTTAAGGGCAGAGAGTATCCTTGAAAAATTTGGGAACCTTTCCCGCTTAGCAGGTTTGAAAAAGTAGTTTCCAAAGGTTTTGGTTTTGATAGGGTTTTTACAGGACTTCAGCACAAAATTTCTGAGGATATTCGGTGCTTAAAGTTTTATTTTGACGTAAAAACCTTCTTACAATGCGTTGTTTTTGTTGTTGTAACATGCGGATATCCATATCCCCAGCTTAACATCCATCAAGTTAAGGATATTGGATTAATGGCTTTGATGATCTAGGATGAAATCGGCTAACGCGATAGTCGATATTTGATAATCAAAATCGACAATTTTTAAAGCAAACTTATCGTTTTTTGACTATCAACTATAGCGTTAACCGATTCCACACCTGGTTTAATGCTCTGGCGACCGTCAAATTCCATGCTTGAGATGATGACATATCGCTGCAATGTCGTTAAAGTCGCTGAAAATAATCTTGGATGTTGTCGTACTTGTGGCACTTTTCATACGTTTCCTCTAAAAGTTCGTAGAAGGCATATGACTTCCTTCCTAAGGCCCGGTGCACACATTTGATTTTTTTAACGCATGACATAGCCATTTTATTCTACAGGAATAATACACAAGTGCGGCGATGCTGCGTCAATCTACTGATAAATTTTGACTTATCGTGTGGTGACACTGCGGAAAAAAAGACTCCTTAAACACCACGGCCTCACCACACTTGAGGTATTTTTCCTGTCGAATCAAATGGCTGGATCATGCATCGATAAAACTTAATTTATTTATAAACCAAGTATTAATTTTTAAATAGTTAAAAAATTAGCACTTTACTACTGCGAAAAATACAAATTCAGTTCTAAAATTGTATAAAAATAAACTAGTAGGTATATAAAAATTATCTAATTTAAAAAGGCGGATTTTTTAAGAAAAATAATATTGTTTAAGTTTTTTATTAAGTAGCTATTCTCAAAAATGTTATACCATTTAGAATTGAACACGCCAACTTTTGTTGTAACTTAAAAAATCTCGTAATGCATTTTTTTTTGAAGTGAAAACTTCTTTAGTATCGTAGTGATTTGAAACAAGATGAAACGAAAACGCGACAAGAACATTCAACTTGTTATAACTTTTTTGTTTTAAAGATAGATGAATGAAATTTGTACTGTAGATAGGTACCCAAGTAACAATTTAGCTTTCATAAGGGTCAATGCAAGCTATTTTTTGGCTTTCATAACAAGAAGGACAGGTCTTATGCAAATCATTTTGGCGCATTTTACCGAAATTGCATAGGACTTTCCTTCACAGGTTATCTACAAGCTAATAGCTTGTGACAAACAGCTTAAAATGGCCTTACAGAGGTTTTCCTGCAGAGGGTTTATCTAATACACACACCGGATTACCTGCGTAGAATGTTATAATAAGGCCTTATAGAAGTTGTTGTAGGTGTTGTAGAAAATGCATAAAAAAAAAGAATTAATTGAATTTTATTTCATTTTTTTTATTTTCTTCTGATTTTTTCTGTTTTGTATTTTCTACATATTATTTTATTTATTTTAATTTTTTCTTAGCCAGCACCTTACCAATAGACCATACTCGAATATTAAAGATGAGTGGAAAAAAGGGAGCTAATTGAAACCTCACATAAAAATTCAATGTTTTTTTCTAATGCGTTACAAACATTGCATATCTGCAGGATAAAAGCTTTGCATACTTACTGGTGAAAAACATTGCATACTTACTGGTGAAAAACCTTGCATACTTACAAAAACCACTTGGAACAGGTCTGATGACAGCCTTTTGTCACTTGAAAATACAAGGCTTCTTTAGAACGGTTCAAACATGTCTTATAAAGGTCTTCTTTAACTCATATTTACAAGGCTTCTTCTAAACACTTCCAGATAGCCTTAAGGAGACCCCCTTTTTTTTCCAAAATGGATGATTTGCGTAAGTAAGCCCTAAACTAAACGTATACAAACTATAGCTTGCCGAATCGAAGAAAATGGACCTTATGCAAGTAAAATTGTTACTTGGGTAGTTAAATAAATTATAATTGTACAAAATTTCAATTAATTTCATATTCAAAATTCTGATATAACCTTAAAAAGATGTTCTTTTTCTACACACGTTATATCTTTTGATCTAGTGCACATACAAATTTGATTTAACTTTAATACGCATGCTGATAACATAACCTCTTATTTGATATATCACACATAATGGTACGTGCTCTACAAGTTACACAATCTTTAATTGAAAAAAATGAAAAATTCCTCAAAACACCTGTGGAAGTGTGGAGATCTGTTGCCGATGATGATCAGATCAGCCATCAGTGAATAAAGTACCGTAGTCTCATTTTGAAATTTCGACATGGTTGGCTTTAAAAATTCTTACTTTTTTGCTAGGCATGGTAGATACATACCTATGTTATTGAAGCGCCATATAAAATGTGATTTAAAATTTGTTATAAGTTGTTGGAATAAAAAAAGGTAGGTTTTTTTCGATTTTCCTTGCAAGAAAAATGATTTTTTAAGGTTTAACTTCTAACACGTGTGAATTGCACACATGATTTTTTTTCACTACAGTCCATTGAATTAGGGTCATGTCGAATTTTTGGTATTTAGTTGGGCAAAAAAGTGATATTTTATTTAAAACTGATGTGATTTATTATTAATTGAAAAAATTGAGTCATGAAAGACCGTCAAAAGGTGACAATTTTTTCTACTTTTTATTGCCTATAACTTCCAAAATACATGGCTCGAATTTTTTTTTATTATTTTTCTGATAACTAGCACCACTGGGACACTCTGTATAAAATTTTTTTTAACATTTTTCAAAAAAAAAGTTGGAGTGGCATTTTTAAGATAGAATTATTCAACACTTAAAAATTAATTTTCTAAAAAATTCAATGATTTCAATGATATATAATTTGAGCTGAATATTATAAACAAAATGTGCGTTTAGACAAGGTGTCTCGCGTTAAGTCAACTGATGAGTCCAAGTGAGATCCACCGGGACGAAACGCAAAGTCCGTAAAAAGCTATATTAAATCAATGATTTAACAAGTCCAATTAATAAAGTGCTTATTCTTTTACGATAGAGACGTTTTTGAGAAAAAATAATTTTCTATATAAAAAATATAAAATAAAAAAAAAAATTATTTTTATTTGAAAAAATAAAAAATAAAAATAAAAAAAAATACTTTTATATATTACAGGTACTAATGTTTTGGTTCCAAAAAATGTATCTAATAAGAAATCACAAAAAACTGCAACTTCCAAGTTGGAAGATATTCGCTTTACAGTTTTAACATCTTTCCCTTTTATTTTCATAAAAAAAATTGATTATAAGGTCTTAAAGTGTGTTTTACTAAATTGTTTTCAAAATATTTGAGTTTTTTTTTATTGAATAGGTATAAACATTCTTTTGATCCAATACAATTCTATTTTCACGCTTATTCTGTCCCCATTTTGAAGCCGCTTTTTTTCAATAAAAAAAAATTTAGCAGTTTTTTCGTTTCTTCCAATCTACTATGTTACAGTGTTATAAATTTAATGACTTTTAATCAAAAATGACAGTTTTAATTTTTTTATGATGCCAAAATGCACCAAAGGCACCACTGTGAGGCGTATTTAACCGACACAGGTCACACTATATGGTCAAAACACTTGAAAAAACGCGAAAAAATTCCTTGTTCAAATGGCTATACGCTCAATAATATAATTATCACAACTTTAATTCTGCAATTAAATGTGAACAATAAACAAAAAATAAATATTTAAACAGACTTTTTACCGTACCGTATGGTCAAATACATCTGTTTCACATTTTATCAGTTTGAATTTTTCAAAAACGTTTTTTTGCATTAGTTTCAATAGCCATAAGTGTGAAATATAAAATCAGCCCTTCCACAAATGTTATCGATTAGTTTTAGACGTGTAATTAAGTCGTTACGATGAAGGCCGTTCTGGCATTAATAATTTCGTTGCTAATTGGTACGGCTTCAGCCAGTCCGCTTTTGACCACTGTAAGTTTCATTTGGAATTTCTAAATCTGCGATTACCAATAAAATTATATTTAAGGCCCAGAGAGTTGCAAAGTACAATTATCCAGTGGAGACGCATAAAGTTCAAACTTCCGATGGCTACATTCTCACCATGTTTCGGATTCCCTATTCACCGAAGTTGAAGAATCAAAATGAACACAGACCAGTTGTGTTTTTGCAACATGGACTTTTGAGTTCTTCGGATTGCTTCATTCTCAATGGACCCAATAATGCATTGGCATATCTTCTAGTCGACGCAGGCTATGATGTTTGGTTGGGAAATAACCGTGGAAATATGTATTCAAAGAAACATGCCAAAATTTCAAGCCTTTTACCGAGTTTCTGGGATTTCACTTGGAATGAAATTGCTCTAATGGATTTACCAGCAATGATTGACTATGTGCTGTTTCACACTAACGAAAAAGCTCTTCATTACGTTGGTCACTCACAAGGCACAACAATATTTTTCGTCCTCATGTCCGAAATGCCTGAATATAATGCTAAGATCAAGACCTCTCATATGCTAGCTCCAGTTGTGTATATGAATCATATGACAAGTCCAATGGCCAAAATTATGGGACCAATGCTAGGCTGGTCGAGTACACTGATTAAAATGATGATGGGAAATACCGAATTTATGCCAAACAAAAAACTCATTTCAATGTTGGGCTCACAAGCTTGTAAAGATTCATCAATTTTGCAGTCAATGTGTGGGAATGTTTTATTCCTTATGGCTGGTTGGAATTCAAAACATTTAAACACAGTTAGTCCATAAAAAATATAGGTAGTTTTGGTAATTTTTCTTAAATTTTGAATTTTTTTTTAGACTTTGCTACAAGGAGTTGTGGAAACTCATCCAGCTGGCTCATCTACTGGTCAATTTATACACTATTTACAAGAATATCAATCTGGAAAGTGGAGAAAATATGATTACGGGAAATTGATGAACTTTTGGAAATATAGCCAATGGTCGCCACCAAATTATAATGAAAAAAATATCATTGCACCAGTTCGATTGTATTACAGTGATAATGATTATTTTGCTTCGGTGATTGATGTTCAAAAATTGATACGAGTGTTACCAAATTGTGTGGAGAGTTTTCATGTTCCATATCCGAAATTCAATCATTTGGACTTTTTGTGGGCAATGGAAGTGAAACCGTTGTTATATGACAGGATTTTAAATGTTACCAATCGTTTTGAAAGAACTGGCAAACAGTAAATTTAACAAATTTTTAAAAAGATGTGATTTTTTGTTATTTAGAAGGAGTATTTGTATACTCAAGTAGCACACTTGTGCATAAATTGGTGTAAACTCATTAATTTTGGTGTATAATTGAAAAAAACTTAAGATTTTGGTGTATTTATCAAAAATATAGGAATAAAAAATACACCATTGTATTTTCTGTGCATTTTTTCAACATTTATTTTGAAATTTGGTGCAAAAAATTAACCGGTGCTCAGTTGTTTTTAAAATATACCATTAATGGTATATAAAATTAATCGTTTCTGCAACCAAAAAATATAACATATTTTTTGAACTGTATATTGTAGATAAAATAGACCATTATTATTTGCCAAATATGTTTTGATGAAGCTTTGACACCATATGGAAATAAAATGCACTTAAATACATAAAAATAAATAACAAAATGTAATTGAAATTATTCAGTGGCGATTTAATTCTTAAAGAGCACACAGCATTTTTAAATCAACAAAAATGAGTTCTTCGAAATTAAATTAATATAATGTTGTGTTGATATGTTGTACAAAATGTAATGTTGTTGGTAAATTTGATCGATCAGGAAATCATATGAGCTTTCCTAGATTGGATTCCACGCTAAGCAATGTTATATCGCTATTTATCAGTGGTGTAAACGCAAACGTTGACCACAAATATTTTAGAAATTTATTGAAGAGGAAGGAGGAAGTTGAGCCGAAAGTACCAAAAAGATAAAGTTAGATGCAAATTTGGACAAAAAAGATGGAGAAGAGGATCCAAAAGCACAAAGAGTCGATAAATATGAAGAAGATGTTGTTGCCGAGCCACAAGAACAGAATTAAAAAATGGAAAAAATGTATGAGTTTATAATAAATTTGTTTTTATTGTTTACAAAACTTTTTTTTTACAAGGGTTTGCACATTTCTCATACCATAACAGCAAATAAAATATTCCGAAAAAAATATTTTTTGACATATTTTTAACAATTGTGCATTTTTCTCATTGCTCCTTTAGTTTCCGTGCGTTTTTTGTATAATTTCTCAATCTAATATGAATCAGTGAATATTTTATACAGTTTTCAGCATAATAAATGCACTGAAAAGAGCATATTGCATATAACTTTTACAATTGTGTATTTTGTTTCTTTTTCTTTGAAATTGGCTCATTTTTTATTCCAAATTTAGGAATTTGTGTATATTTTGGACAACGGCCATATTTTTAAGGAATAATAAGAAAAATGGAGATTCGTGTGACCGTAATATTTAAATAAAAACAATGATTGGTAATTTTAATATATATACTGTCTTAATTATGCCACGTTTTTTGTGTTTTTGACTTGTTTTTAACAAAAAGTATTAAAAAAAGTCTTAAAACAACCAAAAACTATAATTAAAAAAAAAAATTACGAATCGAATAAAAAATCTTTGAATTATTCAAATTTTCGAGGCGCTCGAATTTTAGACGGGGTAGGGCCAAAAATCTATCGACACAATGTGCTTTGTTTTCAAATAAGGCACTCAGAATCGTATTTATTCATAATTTTATTACGTCTATAATTATTATGTAGGTGAATACTTAGATTCATATAATGAGTTTAAAATTCTTATAGACACTTTCTCTCATAAAATAAGTAACGGTGTAAATTGTAATTCATTAAATTATTTCGAATTGAAAAAATAAACTTCGGTTTAAATTTTAAATAGAAAAAATCTAAGTTTCGGATTTTAATACACCTATGGAGTTATTATATCCCAGTAGCCAGAACAATTTGTATACCACTGGCACAACTTATATACCGAAAATCGGTACAAGTTTTATGCAAGCGGTGTTTATTATATACGAGAACATGGGTATTATTTACACTGAAACAGAATTAAATGTCTAAAAACTGCACTAAAAAGTAGTGTATTTTTTATATTCAAAATGCATATCACGAAAGTGTAAAATATACACTAAATATTTTGGTGTATTTTTGACTTTTGTGCTACTTTAGTAGTGTATATTATTTTGAGGTCCTAAAATTTCAAGTAAAAATTGAGATTTTCTAATTAAAAGCATTTAATGGTGGAAAATCAATATGGTAGTTTTCTGATAAAACCAAATTGAGGAGAATATTTTTCAAAATACACAACACAGCAATATTAGTAAATTCGTCATTTTATTCCAGGTTTTAGTGAAATTCGTTTTCCGAACAGTTAGTTATAAATTTAGAAAATTTAGACAGTTATTCAAAGGGAGTCATGATCTTGTGAACTATATTGTCTGTTTTGGTTATTGAAAGAAATTTTTAAAATAAAACAAAAAACTATTTTTTGAACTGTTACTAAAGGTAGGTACCTGATGTGTGACTTTCACGCTTTATGTCCAATTTCATTAATAAACACCAAAAGCACTTTTATCAAAAATCTTTTTAAATTTTATCAGGGCCTTAAATTTTTTTGGTTTCACCAATCTGTAAAAGGGAAATTTTAGGGAAATTTTTGTTAGCATTGAGTCCTTCTCACACAAAACAATAAAAATTTAACATGTCTTTAATTTAATAAAATACATAGGTACTTAAATATTATTATTCATTTTTGCCAGAAATGGCGGCAAATTTAAAACTCAATAACTGATCCACAGATGCTTTTGGTAAGCCGGAACATATTTTTTTTTTGTAGCAATATCGTCACAACAGCAGAATGGATTCCTGTGAACCTGGTGTTCATTAAATTATTATTTATTAAAAACAGTGATACAAAGTCGAAATTTGTTTGTTTAATATAATATAATTCACTTCTTTAGGGCATCTGACATTTCAATTACAATTTAAAAATTTAATGAGCCAAAAATGAGCCTTATTAAATTTAAAAATACTTGGTGAAACCAAAAAATCCCATTTAAAGGTTTAATAGCATGTTAAAAATTTAAAAGCCCTTCGTGAAATCGGCCATTAGTGTTGCAATTTTAAAATGAAATACTTAAAAAAAAAAAAATAATTTTGAATTTCTTAAAATAATTTCAATTTTTACTTGCGATATAGGTACTATAGGGCAAGTTTAGAATTCGTAAAAAAAATCGAACTCGAGATAACAATTTTACATGACATTACGATGATGGAGAATGCCAAAAAAGTGGGTCCGGCAATTCTGTCTGTCTGTCTGTCTGTCTGTCTGTCTGTCTGTGTGTCTGTCTCTATCTGGAGCTGCAGCCTAAACGAGTGAAGTGATTTTCTTCAAACTTGGTAGTTAGCAGTTTTTGGTGATTCCCTAGAGGGGAAATTGAAATTTTTTTTTATGACCAAAACTAACGGTACCTGCCATATAACGGAAATAGAAAAGTTAATTTTTTTCAAAAACGGCTCTAACGATTTCGATTAAAATTTTTGTGTGTAGTACTACACATAAGAGCCAACTTTTTAAATAAAAAAAAATATTTTTTGTACCGTTATTAACGGTACCTGTCATAGAACGGTTTTTTTCGTTTCTGAATATCTCGTACAACATTAACCCGATATAAATGAAAATTTTTATACAAACGTGTGTAAGTAAAGATAATATTAAAAATTTAGAAAATTTTCAAAAAACGCATTTTTGGATTTTTAAAAAATATTTCAAAATTTTTTTTGAAAAATCAATTTTTTGAAAACGGATCAATGAAAAATTTTGAAATTTAGTTTTTACGTGTAAATTAATTATTTCTTCAAAATGGCATACCAACTTTTTTTTTGAAAAATGTTAAAAAATTTTTATATATAAAAAATTATTTTTTTAAAAAACGGCTCCTACAATTAAATTATTTTATCTTAATAAAGCCTCCAACAATTAAAAAAATTTAAAAATTCTTTAGAAAAAAAAATTTTATAAGATGTAACTGGTGTGACGTTAGAAAGTCAAGCCCGTAATAATTTAATATTCAAAACAATGAAAAAAATTAATAGGTATGTTAAACTAATTGTTAATGTAGGTATTAAGATACTTAAACTAGTGAATAGTTAAAAAGAAGAACGAAAAACATATACAAATCAGCCAAAACGCTTCCACGAAATAACATCCTTAGGAGCAACTTTGTGCAATTTAGTCGTGGATCTTATTTACTAAACTTATTGCATTAAATTACTAAACAATAAATAAGTAAGTCTAAGATCTCGCTATCAAACATTTAAAATGTTAAACAATAATCTGAATTTTTACCTTTCTAAAAAAATATCGCAAACAAACAGTGTTGTTATTTTTAAAAATTATTTGTTTTTTTTTTTTTTTGCTATTTTAAGTCAGCTCTAGATTTAATGGAGGCAAATAACCCCCTTGTCTCTTCCCAATAAATTTTTTTTTTTTTGCTTTTTGAAGGCCACCTTTACAACCTTTTTATCTACGATTTAGCCCTTTTTTCTGTTTTTATGTTCATCAACATGTAGAAGAAAAATATTTAAAATTGCGACAACCCTATGAAGAGTGCTCAATTTTGTTAAGGCAACTCTTCGTAAATGAGTTTGCCTAGATTTGTGCATATACCTAATTTACATTCAAACTCGATGAGGATGGTAACCCTAGCACATTTTTTAAGTTCAGAAAAACAGTGTAAATAAGACGTACCTATTGATTTTGATTTTTAAACATTATTTCATCCTTAGATTCGACTTCTTAAAGTAACCTACTTCCAAAGAAGATACAGGTCTGCAAAGTTCTGAAAATTATGTTTTCCTCCATTCTACAATTAAATTTAATTGTACAATTACAATTAAATTTAATTAATGATCTAATAGTGGAAATATGGCATTGTTATTTTTTGCTAAAATTGACATATTGATGGTAGAACTAATTTTATTCAAAATAAAAAAAAAAACTATTTTTATTTTATTTTTGTTTATTTAAATTTTCGAAAATATTAAAAAAAAAAAAAACCATGTCTGCAATTCACACATGGTTGAAGTAAGACCTTGAAAATCAAAATAATATATATACAATATCTACAAAAAGAGCTAGAACTTTTTTAAAACAAGTAGTTTTCATAAAAAAGGCAAAACAATCAATCTCTTTTCTCTTCTAAAGTCATTTAATCCATTTTTTAAATGACAACCTATAATAAATTTGAAATCATTATTATTTCACCTTTTGTATGACGCTTCAATCATATTTCTACCATGCCTACAAAAAAAGTAAGAATTTTTTAAAGCCAACCATGTTGAAATTTCAAACTGAGATAACGGTACTTCCTACACTGGTGGCTGGTCATGGGCAACTACAGATCTCCACAAGTGTTTTGAGGTATTTTTCAAGTTTTTCAATTAAAAATTATATAACTTGTAGAGCACGTCTCACTATGTGTGATATATTAAATGAAAGGTAATATTATCAGCATGCGTTTTAAAGTTAAATAAATTTGTTATGTACTCTAGATCAAAAGATATAACGTGTTTAGAAAAAAAAACATCTTTTCAACGTTATCTCAGAATTTTGAATATTAAATTAATTGAAATTTTGCACAATTATAATTTATTTAATCACCTATCTGCTGTATAAATTTCATTCATCTATCTATTAAAACAAAAATTATGACCAATTGATTTTTCATGTCGCTTTTTCGTTTCATTTTTTTTTTAAATCACTACGATACTAAAGAAGTTTTCACTTGAAAAAATGTTTATCAATTTTTTTTATTTTTCCCATATAACTCAACCAAAAGTTGTTATTTCCAATGGTTAGCTAACAGAGAAGTGTTTGAACTACAAGAGCAAGTACATACCAACCATTCGTGCATTTTATTTTGTAGAGGTTAAGTGAAACAATACCTTTACCAGTGGCATTATCGCCCACTTTATTAGGAAAGACATGACTAGACTCTAGACTAGTTTTTGATCTAAATGTTTATTAATACTAAAATTATTAATTTTTAAAATATTAATTATTGTCACATGTAATCTTGATAAAAAGTTTTTTTTTTTAGTTTAGGAACCCGCATATTTTAGTTTGTTACGTCGTTCCTATAATATAAAAAAACCTGCACTAAAGCTAAACCGGAAACCTTTCATAATTACTCATATTAAATCGAACTCAAGGTTAATAAAAAAAAAAAAATAAAGTTAGCGAAAAACTATTAATTAAAAACTTATAATTTTTTTTCTATAAAAACAGTCTACTCATATCGAATTTAAGGTAGTCACGTCAAAGATGTATATAACATTTTTAACAATAATTATAGCTAACGGGGTCCAATCTCAAGGCTTTAAAGGACCAAATATTCTCTATACAACAGTAAGTCCTAGTTTCTAATTTATTTTATCAAAGAAAAACGCACATTTTTAAGGCTCAACGTATTGCAGGCTATAACTATCCCGTGGAATCTCATGAAGTGGTGACATCAGATGGCTATATTCTTACCATGTTTCGAATTCCATATTCTCCGAAAGAACATAAAAACGATACCTATTCCCGTCCGGTATTTTTGCTTCAACATGGATTGTCAACTTCTTCAGATTCATTCATTTTGAACGGTCCTGACAATGCCTTGGCATATCTTCTCGCTGATGCCGGCTATGACGTTTGGATGGGAAATCATCGTGGTAATGTTTATAGCAGAAAACATGTCAAACTTTCACCCGAAAAGTCAAAATTCTGGCAATTTACTTGGCATGAATTGGGAATATTAGATATGCCAGCGATGATAGATTACGTTCTGGCAATGACCAATCAGGAAAAATTGCATTTTGTCGGACATTCTCAAGGAACGACGGTATTTTTCGTTCTTCTTTCCGAACTTCCGGAATATAACTCAAAATTCAAGACAACTTATATGTTGGCACCAATTGCATTTGTTGGAAATGTCCAAAGTTTAATCGGCATAACTGCAGCAACAATTATTACACAATCACCAATTTTAAGCCATTTTCTTGAGGGTCATGAATTCATTCCGATGATTGTACCAGTTTCGATTTTTACTTCTGAATTATGTGCCGTAGGATCATGGTTTCAATGGATTTGTGCTGATGTATTTTTCATTATTGGTGGATGGGATTCAAAACATTTGAACTACGTAAGTTCTTCTTCATTTTCACCAAGTTTATAAAAACAAGGAATTTTCTTATAGACTCTAATACCAGATGCATATGAAACTCATCCAGCTGGATGTTCAACAGGTCAAGAAATTCACTATTTACAAGAACTGAAATCGGGATATTTTAGAAAATTTGATCATGGTAGAGTGAAAAATCTTAAAGTCTATGGTCAAGCTACTCCACCAAATTATAATGAATCAAATATTGTTGCTCCAGTACGATTTTATCATGGAGACAATGATAAATTGGCGCCATTAGTTGATGTTAAGAGAATGGAAAAATTGCTTCCGAATTTAGTCGAGAGTTATGATGTTCCTGTGAAAGAATGGACTCATATTGATTTTATATTTGCTTTAGATGTTAAGGAACTTATTAATGATAAGATTATAAGAACTGCAAATCACTATGAGAAAACTGGAGAACAACTTAAATAAATTCTAATTTGAGCCAGGTTAAGAAGTTATATAGGTTAATATTTCAACGTAAATACAATCTGTACAAATTTTCAATTCAAATTTTCCATTTCGCTTTCATAGTTTACATTCACTTTTATGATTTAATCATTTTGGCAGGCAAAAGTCGTATTCAAAGTCTTTTTTTTAAGTGAAAACTTCTTAAGTATCGTAGTGATTTGAAACAAGAAGAAACGAAAAAGTGACATGAAAAATCAATTGATTATAACTTTTTTGTTTTAACAGATTTCAATTAATTTTATATTCAAAATTCTGGGATAACGGTGAGAAAATGTTTTTTTTTCTAAACACGTTATATCTTTAATACGCACGCTGATAATATTACCTTTCATTTAATATATCACACATAACGGTACGTGCTCTACAAGTTATATAATTTTTAATTGAAAAACATGAAAAATACCTCAAAACACCTGTAAAGATTTGTTACCCATGACCAGCCACCATTAGAGGAAGTACCGTAATCTCAGTTTGAAATTTCGACATGGTTGGCTTTAAAAAAGTTTTTTTACTACCAGTATGAAAATAGTTTTTTTTTTTTTTTTTGCGAAAATCATTATTAACTCATTTTAATATCATCGTAATTGTTTACTCAAAACCATTTAAAAAATTTAAATTTTGAAAAATATCTCTTTGGATTTAATAAAATTCAATTTTTTGAAAAATCATAATTAGGATTTTTTTTGAAATTTTTTATTTTTTTTTTCAAAAAATTATTTAAAAAAAGTTAAAAAAAAATATTATTATTTTTTTTTTTTCATTTTCATAAAAAAATCGAATTGCATACTCAATTGCATATAAGCTATTTTTTTTATGATTGTTTCGACTGTTTTGGTACCTATGAAAATTGTTTTTTTTTTTTTTCAATTTTTAAAAAACATTATTATAATAGGAAATTCAATTCTCTACATAAAGTTTTGAAAGCAATATATCAAAATTTTGCTTGGTTTACGAGATATATTGAAAAAAAAAAAAACAAAAAGGGGGCTTTTGCACCCCTATCTTCCATTTCCACACTCGCATTTAATAGCACTCCGCCGTTTTATCTTCTCTTATAAATAACCCATTGAACGATTCCTGCAACAAAAACGTCTTAGTTCCTTATTACCATGTTTTTTTAGACATAACCAATAGGCTATTGATTATGTCGAAAAAAAAACATGGTAATAAGCAACAAAGACGTTGACGGGTTTTTATTGCAGGAATCGTTCAAGGAAGTTCATAATCAAAAACAGGAAAATATTTCTTACACTTCAAGAAATTGATAGGGTAGAGTTGCCTAATTTCGGCCGTCTCCAGTTTCTGGCCACCTTTCGGAAAATCGTTATAACTAGTGATTTCGTAGGGCTTATTCCAAATTTTCGCTCTTTTGGAATATACCCTACGAAATCATTAGTTACAACGATTTTTCGATAGGTGGCCGGAAACTGGAGACGGTCCCAATTAGGCAACTCTACCCTAATCTTTATAAAGTGGTTGCGTGGACATTTGTTGAGGGCATACGAAAAAATTATTTTTTAAGTAGAACAGTTTGTTATTAATTTACGTGGTCATGACCCCATGGCTCTGATAATAGAAAATGGCAAAAAAGTGAGCCTACGTCTGGATGATTTTTTTTAAACTTGGAAAATTCGATTTTTTTCACAGAGGGCTGTAACCAAAAAAAAAAAAAAATAGGTACCCTTATTATTTGCACCTGCCATGGAAGCGTTTTCAAAAATTTTCAAAAAAAAAAAAAAAACAATATTTTGCATTTTTTAAAATATGTAATTTCAAGTTTTTTTTAAACTATGTTTTGCAATTGTTTAAGTGCTGATTAATATTTTCTTAAAAATACATATGTACATAAAAATTTGTGGTAAAATAATTTTAAACAATTTTCAGGTTATTATAAAAACAATAATTGATACACTCAAATATTTCCATTTTAGTTCACTTTTGACCTTTTTTAAAAAATTATTAAATAAGATAACTTTTGTTCGAGCTGAAAGAATTTAAAACTAAAAATTTATTAGTAATAATCTTTTCTTGTAATTTTTAAATAAACTTTTTTCCCCATTTGAAATAAAATTCTAGTTTAAGGGGGGAAATCCGTCTTAAAATTTTTATTTTTGCATTAATTTTTTCTTGCCTAATAAATTCATTTATCAACCTAAGAAACTATTTTCAGTAGTCTAAGCTTTAAATGAAGCCTCAAAAGCCCCTAGATAGTCCCGAACCCTCCGAACCTACCACAGTACAAAAACGAAAACTTTAAACGCTTTTTCCTCGAAACGCGTTTTTTTTCCGCGCCGTGCAACGTAACTCAAAAACTAATGAAGCTATCGACTTGAAATAAATTGCAAATTACTTTTTAATTAATTGGCCATTGCATGAATCTAAAAGTTCAATAAAATTTTTATAAAAAATATTTTTTTTAACAATTTGTTTTTTTGGTCTCTAATTTTTATTTTACACTGTTTTTTACTAAATTTAGGTTCATGCAATGCGTGTAAATATATTTTATTGGAAAAAAATTTCTTTTTTGATTATAAATAATTTCCTGGACCTGGGCATTGCACGGCGCAAACTCGAGGCGTCAACTTTAAAGAGCTGTAGAGCCGCCATTTTGTTTTTTTTGTACTTCAAAAAAATTGTATCAATACTTCATAATGTCAATAATATCACATATTTTTCCAAATTTCAATAAATGCTTTCAATTTTCCAAAAAAAAAATTATTGAAAAACTGTCGTCCAGAGGGATTTCCCCCCTTCAAATAAATTCAAAATTAAAATTAGCTTAGATTTGAACTTTGTTTTTTTTTTTTTTTTGAAATTCTACTGTTGGAAATTATTTCATTTTTTATTTGATAATTTTTTCTATTTCCAACAAAAAAGTTTCTTAATAATATACATGTTTAAAATTAATCGATTAAATTCATTGAAATAAAAAGTGTCAACACCAACAAAATACCTTAAACAATTATTTGCATTTTATTTCTCTATCATTTTTAATCAATCAATCCCAAGTTTTTTCTCTACCTAAATTACAAAATGCAAATACAAAAAAATAAACAACAACAAACTATTCATTGATACTTTTTTAAACTACAAGAAAAAGAAAAAACAAAAAAAAACTATCAATAGATCGTCAACAAAAAACTTCCGTATAATACCTTCAGAGCTTTATTTTTTTATCTACAATATTCTAGGTATCTCTCTAAGGTTGTGTAAGGTATAAAAATTTATTTGCATATTTTTCATTTTAACAAGGTTGATCACCTCCAATCACAAACTAACTTTCCAACCCCTTCCATTTATACCCTTTACAAACTAACAATAAATTTACAATGTTAAAAAAAAAAACTAAACTTATGAATGATAAAAATTCAATATAAACAATCAAATACGTTCCACAACAACTTTAGAGATAACACAATAAAACCAAAACAAAAACACAATAAGAAAAAGAAGAAGACAACAAAAAAAAATTGATTGAGAAAAAACTATAAGAATGTAGATACAAAAAAAAAAACTGTTTATAAACAAAATTTAAATTAAAAAAAAAAAAAACTATTTTTCTTAAAGGTTTTCCAAAACAGACATCCGATGTGATGTCCAAGACCGGCGCTCTTCGAATCTCAGAAATTTATATCTCAAATATAAATCCACAGCAGAAAGATACAGATACTTTGCTGAATGGATTTAAGCTTTTATTTCCCTCGTTTCTGTGTGGATTGAATATGCTCAGAATAAGTAACTCTCCGATGTTATACACAATATGGCGATGAGACGAATCGGTGGGTGGTTGGTTGCTTTGCTTCTCAAAAAAAACACACCGAATGAATAGGAGCTTTCAATCCAAAAAGACCGACAACAGCGACACAATAAAACTGAATTCATTAGATAACGAAATAGTGATGCAGATACTTTTGTTTTCCGCAGATGCTTCTTCATTTCGCTACACAATTCAAATGTGTGCTCTCGTTTTCTTATAGTTTTGTCGTTGATTCAAAAAAATCAAAAAAAATAAAAAAAATAAATAAATTAAATATTTATTAAAAAAAAAAAAAAATAATAAAACTAGTTTCGTGATAAGATACAATAAAAAAGATAAAAAATCCAAAGACAGGTGGCCTAAACTCAAAATATCTATTTTTTAATGCTTTTGTTTAGTGCGGTTGCCATAAAAAAAATATGCATTCATCTGTTGATTTAATTCAAAAAATAAAATGATTAAAAACAATTTATAGATACTTTATAGCAAGCCAAGTCGGCAGGCAGGCAATTAACCGGAGTTCAAATGTGATAAAAGCAACCGACCATAAGTGATGATGAGTGATGGATGCGGTTGATGGGTGCGGTATTTAATTATATTTTACAAATTGGAATAAATCGTCATTCATCAATTCCATAATTGTATGCAACCAAATGGACCATTTGACCATTTTTTTTCCCGAGTCTTTCTTTTGTTTTTTTTTTTTTTGTTGTTGCCATTTTTGTATGTAATTGCATCGTAACTTGGTAGAATAAATACAAGCAAATTGTGTTGTTGTTGTTGTTTTTGTAATGAAACTTGGACCGGAAAATACCACATAAATATATCTACGATCCACTACCGCACCGGAAGCTTGGGACCACAAGTTGGAATACCTTTATATGGACGTAGGAGGCTTATCGCTAAATTTGAAGAGAAAAAAAAAATAAATAACGATTCCTGGAGTTGCGGTTGTGGAAAGGACATTTTGATCCTTTATCCATAAATATTCATTAATTTAAAGGTAGGTACTCTCGAGACCGAGCTTACACGTTTGGTTTATTTATTTTTGTTTTTTTTTTTTTTTTCTTCATAAAAATTCTCGTTTGTTTTTTTTTTTTGTGCTTTTTTGAGATTCAAACAGAAAACCTCAATTTTTGCTCCTGAATTTATAAACCACCGCAAGTTTTGAGAGAGAGAAGATTTTTCTGTTTTTTTTTTTTTTTTAATATTTGATGTTTTTTGTTTTTTGAGGTCAATATCATGAATAATTAATCAAGTGAACTGGCTGGAAAAAAATAACATAGACGAAAAAAATCCTGTGGCTGCATATGCGATTTGAGGCATGAACAGACCAGACTTGTTTAGGTGTTTTTTTTTTTTCCTAACCTATCGCTATAAGAAAATTTAAAACCCACGTTTAATAGTAGCCTTTAAAAAAAGGGTTGAAAGTTCGAAATTGTTTTTTTTTTTTTCTGTATATAGTTGGCTACTACTAATGCTACTAATGTATATATAAACGTAATGGATTTGAAGTGGGTAAATTAGTGAAGAGGGTAGATAATTTAGTGTTTTATTGAAAATTTTGTTGATTTTTGGGATTAGGCTTAGAATAAACAAAACAGGTAGGATGGTTGTGGCTATATAATAATGATTATAGGGAGAATTCTTATGGGATACATATTGCGAGTTGCTATTTTGTAAAGGATTAAGAGATTAGGTCCACTTTGAATTGTTTTTGTTTTTGAGCAGGAACAAACACATTAATTATTTTGAATTTGTTTTATTTTTTTGTTTGCGTTGGGCGTCCGTTACAAACAAATATGTCTTAGTTGGCAACCGTTTATATTTCTTTTGTGTGTGTTCTCATGTTGGGCGCCAGTTATAATAAAAATATATTAAATTGTTTTTGTTAATATTTTCATTAACTTTTCTAATTTAAATTCAAAGTCTTACCAATTCTGAGAATTTTTTGATGAATGTTTTAATTTTAAGATGAATTTTCACGTTGGGCGCCATTTGTGTTCTTGGATTTCAACTACCTGGAAATATGTTTTTTAACAATGAATTTGTTTTTTTTAATTGCTACGATTTTAGTGTTAGTACACTTTTATTTTGATTTTACAAGAATTATAGTTCCAAACTATTTTTGACACATTATTTGGCCTGTCAAGCATTTGTCAGTTCTGTGAAGTATTTAATAATTATGAAACCTACTTTAGTATTTGTTCTGGAATTTGACATTTAACAGCTCTAGTTTTTACGTATTGTGGTCCTAAAAGACGCTGTAGACAAAACAAAGTGACAAAGTGTGAATCTGAAGATATAAAGAGTTAACGTTAATACATTCCCTATTTTAGGATTGGCTTAACATTCTTAAAGCTATCTTAGAAACGAAACACTTTTTGACACAGATCATTCTAGTCTATTATAAATTTTGGTTTTCTGAACATTTTGGAATTAAATTTGGAAACAAAAATGTTTGACATTGCTCACTTCAGCTTTAAGCCTTCCATTTGTGATAAAAAAAAAAAACTAAAAGAGTTGTTGCACTAGGTATAGGATGGATCTTCCTTGCCTTGGTCAAAAAAGTCTAATGAAATTTTATATATTTATTTACTGTCCGCATTACGCACTCAAAGTATGAATTTTTGAGTCATTATTTGTCTAACGTGATTTTGTTTACCAGACCAATACTTATTTTGTTATTTGGTGTAAATCATGTGAATAAACAAAATCACATCTGGAATGTAGAGTATTGTTTACATAAAAGATGTTTTGTTATTAATCATGATTAGGTGGTTTAAAATAAAGAAGTTTTTAGCATTGTTATTATAAAATGATTTTAATTGTTGCTGTGAATGTAAAATAAAATAAAATGCACGATTTAATAACATTCAGCCTTTTATTGAACAAGATAAAGAAAAATTTATAATTTGATATTTTAAAGGAAATTCGATAATAAATTTAAAAAAAAAGTATGTTTTTATAATTACTAAAACATCTTTTTAAATGACTTTTTACACAAATCTAAATATGCAATTTGAATTCTTGTATAAAAAGGAATTTTTAGAAAAAAAAAAATGAAAATTTTTAGAGCTGTTTTAAAAATTAATAGTTTTTATGTATTAAGATTTTCTAGCATTTTTCAAAAAAAGTTGGTATGCCATTTTTAAGAAAAATATTATTCAGCACATACGAAGAAATTTCGATAAAATTCTTATATCCGTTTTCAAAACATTGGTTTTTAGATTTTTTTTTTGTTGAATATTTTGTAAATTTATTTTTATACATATAGCTAACCATTATTTTACTGTTACTGTATACAAATTTTGTTTGAAATCGTCTATGTTGTTGTCGTTCCATTGCAGGTACTGTTAATAACGGTACAAAAAATAATTCTCGTAGTTCAAAAGTTGGGTCTTATAAATGTAATATGTACTACACACAAAAATTATAGTCAGAAATCATTACAGCCAGCCGTTTTCGAAAAAAAGGTAACTTTTCTATTTCCGATATATGATAGGTAGGCACCGTTAGCTTTGGTCCTGAAAAAAAAATTCGATTTCTCCACTAGAGAACTACCCAAAACTGCTTAATTCCAAGTTTGAAGAAAAAGTTTAAGCTGTAGCTCGAGGAACATACAGATAGATGGACAGACATACAGAATTGCGGGACCCATTTTTTTGGCATTCTTCATCATCGTAATGATATGTCTGATTATTATCTCGAGTTTGATTTTTTTTTTCGAATCCTTAACTTGTCTATAAAACCTACCTACCTATATCGTAATTATTTTGTAAAAAAAATCTTTCTTCTATAAAATTTAAGTATGTACCTACAACACAAATTGGTAGGAATAGGTGCTGTTATTTAAAAAATTATGTTTTGACATATTTGAACCAAATTTTAAGAAAATTTCTCAATCCATTTTGAAAAGATTGATTTTTCAAAAAACTGAAAAATTAAAAAAAAAATCAAAAATTGGTATTTTTGAAAATTTGTTTTAGTTTTTTAATTTAAGCTACTTAAACGTTTTTGTACAAAAATTTCCTTTGAAATCGGTTAGATGGTTAACGAGAAAGTCAAAGCCAAAATGTGAGTATGCAGTTTTATAGCCTTTTGCGAATTCTTATAACGAATTCAAAAGTCTGGCAGCTTTAAATCGTGGCTTTGTATTGTTTTCAAGGGGTTGAAAATTGTGAGTTTTCCAATTCATATAAGTAGGCTAAATTCCGACTATTTCATATTCTTTATACGGCATCTGCTGCTCTGTCATTTTCCCTAAGCCTGAAGACATCAATCTTGACGATGCGATTAAAAGAACTCAATACAAGATATACGCTTTTTAAGCGGCTTTGTTTTGGAGACTTTTCTGTTTAATTTTTTGTTTGTTATTTTGAACTCAAAACTCTCCAAGAAGATAGTTGATATGGTTAGTTAAAAAAGCTTATATCTTGATTTCTATTTGTCGTATATCCGAGATTGAGGTATTGAGGCTTAGAAGAAATGACAGAGCATCATTCCTTATATTCAGAATGTGAATTTTGGCTTACTTAGCCTACTCACATTAATTGGAAAACTCGCGTTATTTAACCCCCTGAAAACCATATAAAGCCGTGCACAGTGGTTCCCGCCATAGGTCAAAAATAAAAAAAGTAAATGTCAATTTTTTAAAATCCAATGATTAAACAACGTTCTACAATCTCCCATCGAACCAAAACCAAAAAAAAAAATTGACGGTTACCCTTTTTTTCATTTCTTAATAGCCATTCAAAGTCGGTATATAAAAAAAGGTACAGTTTTTTTATCGCTGCAGTTATAAGGTGTGAACTTGCGATAGTGATAGCGGGTGTTAAAAATTGTGAACAGTATTAAATTGTTATGGATATTTAACGAGAAGGTTAATACTTTCCAAAAACATAAATTATATTGTTAAATAACATTAAGGCTAATTGTAATGGGGCTCGTTAACGAAGCAATTTTAACCATTTTTATTTAGCTCAATTTTCATTAGATTAGAGATTTAGTTGGTTTGCCTTCGAGTGCCCTCTACAATTTAAGTTCTCAAATGAAGAATACCGTTCTACCTTTCGAAATAATAGCACCGTTTTTTCCCCTTTTTTCCCCTTTTCGAGTAATACGAGTTTAAATGACGATACACGGAGAAAAAAAAATTACAACGTAAAACTAAAAAAATTCCTTTTTGGCACTATTATTTTTATAAAAGACTGAACTAGAGGGTAAGGGTAAAGTGCTCGACTGACAGGCAGTTCCATTTCCGGCATTAACCATTTTTTTTTATATTTTCAAAAAAAAAAATTTTTTACCTTTTTTTATTTTTCTTGAAAATAACCAAAATTTTAAAAAACTGACTTGATGCATTTTTTTGCAATAATAAATCATATAAAATGATAATACAGGTGTTTCATTAAAAAAAAAAATGGTCATTATATTTTTGACCGCACTTTGTATGGGAGGTGACCCACTGTGCCGTGATTTAAAGCTACCAGACTTTCAAATACGTCATTAGAAGACATAAAGCTATAAAACATGCATACTCACATTTTGGTTATAACTCCACTCTCAAAATTTGCTGTGGGCTCTCGGTCTATTACCCATTGTTGCAAAAAACTTTACTATTATTTCGATTTTGAACTAAATTCTTCTATTTTTTTATTCTTTTGTTTAATAATAACGACTTTCATAAAATGCCTTTTTCCTAATTTCACATTTACACTTATTTCATAATAATTTTACTTAAAAAGTTCCGTTGAAGAGAAATAGCATTTTTTCGCAACTACTTTCGACCTTATTGTATGTATAATTGGCTTCTATTTAATAATATTAAAAAAGAAACAATAAAAGAGTGTTGCTTTTGAATTTAAAAATACGATACTTCTGGGACGAAAATAAATTCGAAACAATTACTCTAATTGTATTTTATTGTTTTATTGTTTTATACAAAAAGAGTTGTAATTCGCTAAAAATAAAACAAAGACAATAAGTCACTGTAAATAAGCTATTGTTTGACTGTTTTACGTTTCTAATAAAAAAATTTAATGACATTTTTTTTAATGAACTCTTACCATTGTGTTGCTTAGACTATTTCCCGTCAAAACAATGACGAAAACTAGAATAGAATCTGAAAATTTCATTTGTTTCGGAGGCTAATTTTTTAATCACATTTTTTTTTTTTTTTTGGGAACCCAGGTGTTGAAGATTGAGAGAGTTATCAATTGAAAAAAAAATTAAGGTGGGAGAAAAGAGTGATAAGAAGTCTGTTTTTAGTAGTACACGGAGAGAAAATAACGCTAAGGATAACTTTACTTCTGGTACATTTAATCATACTTTATAGTTAAATATACCAGAAATTAGTTAAATTAACCAGAAATAAAGTTAAATATACCAGAATTTAAGTTATAACTGCATTATTTCCTCTTTTTAGAATTTCGTTATAAAGTTTTAAAAGCTTCAAAATGTTTTCTTGTGTAGCAGATTTAGTTTACCAGAGAAACTCTCAAGTTAATAATATTTTTCTTAGGCAACAGATCAATACAGTAACAAAAGTCCTAAGGGATACTACACAATACACCAAACAAAATTAACCTCTTTTCTTGCAATTAAATTCTCTTCGAATGGTGCGAGTTAAGAGGCCATGGTTGCCCCTAGAAACTAGCAGCGTGGTAATAATAAATTGAACACTCCCATGGGATTTCCTCTTCATTTATTTTATGTATAAGAAAAAATAACAATCAACTTTTCTTTTTATGTTTTTATAAGAAAAAGGGTTTGTTTGTTGTTTACTTATTTTTTTGCTCATTAAAAGCTTTCTCAAAGTTAACAAATAGGGAAGAATTTGGAGAAGGGAGAAGAAGTCCATAACCCTTCAAATCCATTTAAGGTATCTATATTTATTAGAGAGGACAAAATTAGACCTTGAAAGAGTCCAGGGTAAGTCATTCTTTTTGTACGATACAGGAAATCATTATAAATTCGTATAAATAATCAACATCAAGATTTTCAACAAAATAAATGAAGACTTAGAAGCTTCAAATCGTTTTTACTCATTAACAATACTGTTGATAGAGTTCAAGTATTCCTTCTAAAGGATTAACTGATTGTCAGTTTGTATTGATTTATTACTTAAATAACATTTTAGCTATAGAAAATGATGATGTTTTCTATATAAAATAGGATATACTTTTTACTGGGAAATAAGGAAGTCAATTTATCTAGAAGTCGTTGTCAATGAAATATTTCTAGGAAGAATAATATCAATTTAAACCATTGATAAATTTTAAGTTCTTGAAGCCAGGGAAGTAAGTATAATAGTAAAGATTATTTTATCTTAGAGATTGCATAAATATAGCTTGCTTAATTGGCTTAAAGTAACATTTTTCCTATTGATCAAAGCAAAAGAATGGAACCGATTTTAAAGAAGTTAACACCTTGGTGTCGATTTGATGAACATTCGTATAGAAAAAGTTAAAAGCATCACTTTGTGTGTTAAATGAAGAAAAAGTCAGTTATAGGGTTTCTATAAAAGATCTAAAAATGTGTAAAATGAAGGGATGTGAGGAAGTGTTTAGAAAATAAAAGCTAATAGACATTACATTACAATGAATGTATTTACATTATGTAGCGACATATTGTCAGCACAAAAGCAACACTTACTAACTTTATTTTATACCCGATGACAATAAATTAAAAGGCAAAAAATTAAGTATATTTTCAAAAATTTTACTAAGAAAAAAGCAAAATACGATTTGTTAAAAATGTTATTAATCTGGCTACAAAAACAAGAAAAAATGACCAAATTCCGCTAGCTAAGTTTTTGCAGTTCTTATAAAAATAGCAAAGTGATCTTTGACGTTGGATAGGTGACATAGGATAGATTGTCAACCGAACATTAATTTCACTGTGCAGGTCGAAATTCTTGACAGGCGCGCGAATAACTGTTTCGCCTTATTTCGGACCCGAGAAATCCATTAGCATCA